>NC_059205.1:5854254-6105104 GCF_020615455.1 Coregonus clupeaformis | reverse complement strand
AATATAAGGATATGCATATTTAACTAAATGTAGTTTACCTGTTTACCAAATTTTTGCACTGGAGGATTGTCCCTGTTGCGAATTAGTAATGTTTTTCTCCCAATGCTTGTGAACAAAAAGCTTGACAGTAGTAGCCAGTAATATTGAGTGAGTACAGTTCCAGCATTTTATTTTGCACAGCGATTCCCCTGATATCCCTCACATTGTACGCCAAAGCGCCATATTTAATGGCCACCATAGAGCCCCACAGCGGAGGTGTCATAATACCCATAAAACCTAGCGGTCAAGCAGGGAAATAGTGCCAATCGTTTTTCCACCATTCATTTTTCCAATAAGGGATTTTAGAAACACTTAAAATAAGGGCTGTGTTTCGTGTAGGCTTAGGTAAGAATCTCTGGATTAACTATCTAATGTTATCTAAATGTAGTAATTAATAAATGTGCAACATTTCTTTAAATGGACAATTCTGTGAACTGTCTTGTGCAAGTTTTAAATTGACACAATACCTGTTAGCAAAGGTGTAATCTATGACGTGCAGGAGTTTGCAGAGATTTGTAGTTTGCATGATGTCAACTTTGATGCTAATTAGCATTTTCGAATCTAAGAGTAAATAGAGCCGAAGATATTGATGAAAGTCACCTTGTCAGAGAAACATTTACATGGTTATCAAAACGTCATGCCAGGGTAAGCCTACACGAAACACAGCCATTATTTTAAGTCTTTTTGAAATCCACTATGGAAAAAATGAATGGTGGAAAAACTATTGGAACCATTTCCCTGTTTGACCGCTAGGTTTTATGGGTATTATGACACCTCCACTGTGGGGATCTATATGGCACATCGCTGCACTATGAAGCACCTCAAAAATCATCTCTAAATGTTGAGCAGCATTTCTCTTTGTATCCACCAGAGGGAGGAATGACCTCAAATTGATAGATGCTGTTGGTTTATGAGCTGTGAACTCATCAAATCAAATCTAATTTTATTGGTCACATACACGTGTTTAGCAGTTGTTATTGCGGGTGTAGCGAAATGCTTGTGCTTCTAGCTCCGACAGTGAAGTACTATCTAACAAGTAATATCTAACAATTTCACATATACCCAATACACACAAATCTAAGTAAGGAATGAATTAAGAATATATACAGTGAGGGGAATAAGTATTTGATCCCCTGCTGATTTTGTACGTTTGCCCACTGACAAAGAAATGATCAGTCTATAATTTTAATGGTAGGTTTATTTGAACAGTGAGAGACAGAATAACAACAAAAAATTCCAGAAAAACGCATGTCAAAAATGTTATAAATTGATTTGCATTTTAAATTAGGGAAATAATTATTTGACCCCTCTGCAAAACATGACTTAGTACTTGGTGGCAAAACCCTTGTTGGCAATCACAGAGGTCAGACGTTTCTTGTAGTTGGCCACCAGGTTTGCACACATCTCAGGAGGGATTTTGTCCCACTCCTCTTTGCAGATCTTCTCCAAGTCATTAAGGTTTCGAGGCTGACGTTTGGCAACTCAAACTTTCAGCTCCCTCCAGCTCCCTCCACAGATTTTCTATGAGATTAAGGTCTGGAGACTGGCTAGGCCACTCCAGGACCTTAATGTGCTTCTTCTTGAGCCACTCCTTTGTTGCCTTGGCCGTGTGTTTTGGGTCATTGTCATGCTGGAATACCCATCCACGACCCATTTTCAATGCCCTGGCTGAGGGAAGGAGGTTCTCACCAAAGATTTGATGGTACATGGCCCCGTCCATCGTCCCTTTGATGCGGTGAAGTTGTCCTGTCCCCTCAGCAGAAAAACACCCCCAAAGCATAATGTTTCCACCTCCATGTTTGACGGTGGGGATGGTGTTCTTGGGGTCATAGGCAGCATTCCTCCTCCTCCAAACACGGCGAGTTGAGTTGATGCCAAAGAGCTCCATTTTGGTCTCATCTGACCACAACACTTTCACCCAGTTCTCCTCGGAATCATTCAGATGTTCATTGGAAAACTTCAGACGGGCATGTATATGTGCTTTCTTGAGCAGGGGGACCTTGCGGGCGCTGCAGGATTTCAGTCCTTCACGGCGTAGTGTGTTACCAATTGTTTTCTTGGTGACTATGGTCCCAGCTGCCTTGAGATCATTGACAAGATCCTCCTGTGTAGTTCTGGGCTGATTCCTCACCGTTCTCATGATCATTGCAACGCCATGAGGTGAGATCTTGCATGGAGCCCCAGGCCAAGGGAGATTGACAGTTATTTTGTGTTTCTTCCATTTGCGAATAATCGCACCAACTGTTGTCACCTTCTCACCAAGCTGCTTGGCGATGGTCTTGTAGCCCATTCCAGCCTTGTGTAGGTCTACAATCTTGTCCCTGACATCCTTGGAGAGCTCTTTGGTCTTGGCCATGGTGGAGAGTTTGGAATCTGATTGATTGATTGCTTCTGTGGACAGGTGTCTTTTATACAGGTAACAAGCTGAGATTAGGAGCACTCCCTTTAAGAGTGTGCTCCTAATCTCAGCTCGTTACCTGTATAAAGACACCTGGGGAACCAGAAATCTTTCTGATTGAGAGGGGGTCAAATACTTACTTCCCTCATTAAAATGCTAATCAATTTAAAACATTTTTGACATGCGTTTTTCTGGATTTTGTTGTTGTTATTCTGTCTCTCACTGTTCAAATAAACCTACCATTAAAATTATAGACTGATCATGTCTTTGTCAGTGGGCAAACGTAGAAAATCAGCAGGGGATCAAATACTTTTTTCCTTCACTGTACATATATGGACGAGCGATCATACCACATTCTAATCATTAAAAGTGTTAAAACAACAATGACATGAGCATTATACTAGACTTTAAAGTACAGTAGGACCTCAGAGATACAAACACGTTGGTAATGGAGGTCGGCAGAATATTGAAATGGACTTCAGTGAATAATAAAACGTATATATATTTTATTTGGTTACGTCTACCTACACAGCTTTTGTACCATATTTTCCTCTCAGGAAAGACATTTAGAAAGCAGAAACACCAATAATGAAAATGTGTCCTAATGACAAATCCTTACCGAGCCGTAGCTCTCCCTCTTTAATAGAAAATAGTTGCAATATGGTGTATAAACTACTGAATTTTACCCACCACATTTTTCTTCACTGCTTGGCTCCCCTCTTTCTTCCTTAAGTGATACCAATCCTGAAAAAAAGTTGACTATCAATTTCAGTGACTTCCTCTTTGCAGTCCATTTAAACCAGTTATTCATTAAACAAAATTTAATTGTCAGTGGTATTCAATGCTCATCTCACTATAACTTTTGTGCTCTCTGTATACTTACCAATTTCTCTAATTTTCACCCAATTGTCCAATTGTGCTGATTCACCTTGTTCCAAAACATCCTTTCCAAGTTCTTCCTCAGAGGAAGATTTGAGGCTGCCATCAGTTTTACTCATGTGGATTTCCTCTTTCCCTTGTACCATGCCACTTGTAGTATCTTCAGATAGCTCACAGGTGAGATAGCCTCCTCCATTCTCCTTTACAATCTTGTCAACATCTGCCATAAGTTGAGCGCGGTCACTGAGGTGCTGCCTCCCTCTACAGGCGCTGACCATCTGATTCAGAGGGTGATCATCATGCATGTGTCCCCTCCTGTCTTCATGAGTTGTCAGTACCATTGAGTAGTTAAAGGACCGGTCACTGAGGTTGTCTAGGATTTGCCTAATGCTGTTTCCCTCTTCTTGCGTGAACTCCTCAGGCTGCAGGACCAGCAGGAACACATGAGGTCCTGGGTCAGACAGAGTGACACACCAACGCAGTTCCTCTGAGAGTTTGTCATGTGAGATGTGAGGGTCTAACAGGTCTGGAGTGTTGATCACAGCTATGTGTCTTCCCTCCACGTGACCCCTGGCTCTCTCACAGTGGTTTTGTACATAGTTGGGGTCAAATACCCCTCTGTCCAGGATTAAGTTTCCAACAGCACTCTTCTCAGAGCCATTCTTGCCGAGCAGCACAATCCTTAGCTCTGTAGCACTTTCAGACACTGTAAAATAAACACCACCACAACCTTATTTAAAATGTTCGCTGTAAAACATTGTTGAAATGTTGACACTAACATTTCTGTTTGCTTTTCTTTCAGTATTACACCATGCACATTATGCACCATATTACAACAGAACAAAATAAATGCACAACTCTTCAATCTAGACAGAGAAATCAAAAATCATTTGAAAAAAATCTGGTTGATATTTTATTGATCACTCACTCATAGGGGGCAATAACTCCATTCTTTTGCTTCTCTGGGCTCCTGGATTCGAGACTGAAAACACATCAAATTAACACAAGCATCAGTATTTTGTAAAGTCCTTCATGTTGATTGTTGCTTGAATTGAATTTGTGTAACGCAGGGCAGTATTAAATTAGGGATTTAAAGACTAACTGAAATCATTTTTTGAAAAGCAAAAAGGAACAATTTAAACCAGAAATAGGTGCTAAGTGGCATTCGTGAGTCCAGGCACTCGTGACGGTTTGAAAGTTAAAAACCCTTTAATGTATGGGCTAAAACGTTATTAAAATACACCAATGTATATTGTCTTCATCAGGTTAGACACCCTGATTCCTCTCTAAGAGCAGCTGTGGTTCTTGTGGAAAACCTGAAGCACTCCTGCTACTTCTTTTCTTCTGAAATAATGTTTTGTTGAGTAGCTATGTAGGTATCGCTAAGCTAATTTAATGTCATATCAACGTTATTGTGATAAAAAATTATAATAAGAATTGTTTTAAACAGCTTTTATGAATATGTCAAGGTTTCTAAGCTTTGAAGGCACAGGATTGACAGGTGTGAATTAATATAATTCAGGTAGACTGCCAACCCATTTCCTGTACAGCTGCTGCTAACGTTAGCTACTGTTCAAGATGACAAGAGCAGTTTTTCCACTGGTCAGCCCATACATTTAGCTGTTGTCAACAATAAAACATCATTCTTGGTGAAAAGTGCTTTTGTACTACGATTCTTAAGAGAAATTCTAATAGGAGGGAGGTGGATGCTAAAGTTAGCTATGTAGCTAGCTACCTTGCTAGATAGTGTAGAGATCCTCGCTATATGAGCCACATTACACTGTAAAAAATATTGTGCTAGTTCCACTTAAAAACATTGAGGCAACTATTTGCATTAGCTTTTTGAGGATTTCCAACATGATGTATTTTTATGTATTATATAGTCACCTTTTAGTGTTTCACAAACAATAATATATTAAGTCCAGCATATTATTTTATTATTCGCATGTGGATATTCACTTTATATTGAAGGAGTGCCTTTGAGTTGACGGCCTGCACATGCGCAGACAACTTTTAGCCCCAATGACTTGTTTCTGCGCATGAGCTTAGCTTGCCAACGTCGCCATGACATCGCTTGTGAGTGTGAGCAGGGATTTCTATTGGAGAAGGAGTTTTAGCATATCTTCATACTGTTCTGTCTATGGCGGTACTGTGAGCTACTGACACAAGGAGTTGCACAACTGAATGCGTTCAACCGAAATGTGTCTTCCACATTTTAACCCAACGGCTTTGAATCAGAGAGGTGAGGGGGCTGCCTTACCGACATTCGTCATTTTAATTCCTTCTTCCATTGATTAGATATCTCCTAACTTTCTCTCTCGCTCTCTCTACTGCAGCAGTCGCGTTCGGATCTGTATGAGCGCTTCCGGACAAGTCAGTTAAAATTATACCTACAGTACCCGAGACAACCATATCAGTTCTGACACAGACCCGTGACATTATTTAGATTATTAGCGTTCAGGTATTACATTTTCATTAATAAGCTGGAAAACAATAATATGATGCCTGCCTAGTGAAGGCCTTCTCCAGAACCCCTTGTTTCAGATATTTCCGGTAAATTATTTTCCAAAGATACAGCAGTGTTGTAGGCCATTTTAGACTAAGAGCAGTTGCCCAATATGAGCCCCAAAAAATAATATTTTGCCAGTTTGGAAAATTTAGTTAGAAATGTATGCCAACAATATCAATGATACCTTACACGATTTGATGAACATAAGGCCAACAGATATATTGTTGAGGTATTACTGCGCTTACCTTTGTCTCTGAATGATGCAGCGTCCGCCATTTCATCCTTCAAATGTCTGTACTGTGACAGATAAATGTGAAAGTGAAAGTTGCAGCAAAACATGTGCCCCCTACGTGTTAAAATGACAATTCATTATGTGGAGTTGTGGAGAGACTGCAATCTACATGTTGAATATGTTTCCAAACCACTAACTTGAGCATTTGTAATCAGAATAACAATAAGACTGAATGCTCTCTACCTGGCATACAGTGCATTCGGAAAGTATTCAGACCCCTTGACTATTTCCACATTTTGTTAAGTTACAGCCTTATTCTAAAATGGATTAAATCGTTTCCCCCCCCTCATCAATCTACACACAATACCCCATAATGACAAAGCAAAAACAGGTTTTAATAAATGTTTGCAAATTTATAAAATACAAAAAACGGAAATATAAAATTTACATAAGTATTCAGACCCTTTACTCAGTACTTTGTTGAAGCACCTTTGGAAGCGATTAAAGGCTCAAGTCTTCTTTTGAATGACGCTACAAGCTTGGCATACACGGTATTTGGGAATTTCTCCCATTAATCTCTGCAGATCCTCTCAAGCTTTGTCAGGTTGGACGGGGGAGCGTCGCTGCACAGCTATTGTCAGGTCTCTACAGAGATGTTAGATCGGGTTCAAATCCGGGCTCTGGCTGGGCCACTCAAGAACATTCAGAGACTTGTCCCGAAGCCACTCCTGCGGTGTCTTGGCTGTGTGCTTAGGGTCGTTGTCCTGTTGGAAGGTGAACCTTCGCCCCATTCTGAGGTCCTGAGCGCTCTGGAGCATGTTTTCATCAAGAATCTCTCTGTACTTTGCTCTGTTCATCTTTCCCTCGATCCTGACTAGTCTCCCAGTCCCTGCCGTTGAAAAACACCCCCCACAGCATGATGCTCCCACCACCATGCTTCACCGTAGGGATGTTGCCAGGTTTCCTCCAGACGTGACGCTTGGCATTCAGGCCAAAGAGTTGAATCTTGGTTTCATCAGACCAGATCATCTTGTTTCTCATGGTCTGAGAGTCCTTTAGGTGCCTTTGGCAAACTCCATGCGGGCTGTCATGTGCCTTTTACTGAGGAGTGGCTTCCGTCTGGCCACTCTACAATAAAGGCCTGATTGGTGGAGTGCTGGAGAGATGGTTGTCCTTCTGGAAGGTTCTCCCATATCCACAGAGGAACTCTGGAGCTCTGTCAGAGTGACCATTGGGTTCTTGGTCATCTCCTGACCAAGGCCCTTCTACCCTGATTGCTCAGTTTGGCCGGGCGGCCAGCTCTAGGAAGAGTCTTGCTGGTTCCAAACTTCTTCTATTTAAGAATGATGGGGGCCACTGTGTTCTTGGGGACCTTCAATGCTGCAAAACATTTTTGGTACCCTTCCCCAGATCTGTGCCTCGACACAATCCTGTCTCGGAGCTCTATGGACAATTCCTTCGACCTCATGGCTTGGTTTTTGCTCTGACATGCACTGTCAACTGTGGGACCTTATATAGACAGGTGTGTGCCTTTCCAAATCATGTCCAATCAATTGAATTTACCACAGATGGACTCCAATCAAGTTGTAGAAACATCTCAAGGATTATCAATGGAAACAGGATGCACCTGAGCTCAATTTCGAGTCTCATAGTAAATGGTCTGAAAACTTATGTAAATGTGATATTTCAGTTTAATATTTTTTTATACATTTGCACACATTTCTAAAAACCTGTTTTTGCTTTGTCATTATGGGGTATTGTGTGTAGATTGATGAGGGAAAAAAACGATTTAATCCATTTTAGAATAAGGCAGTAACGTCAAAAATGTGAAAAAAGTAAAGCGGTCTGAATACTTTCCGAATGCACTGTACTTTAAATTGCATACCCAAGTCATCTCAGTGGAATAAACCCAGCTCATTTAGCCATTAAATAGCTTGCAGTTGAACAAAAAATTCACAAACAAACATTCTGCCCCTTTCCAGTTGAAGCTATTAAGAGTCTTTCGGCAAACATTGTTCAACAAAAAAATGAATAATTGTAAAACGCAAATGGTTTTTATTGTACAATTCAAATAAATAGCATATTTGATTAATATTGGACATATACTGTACATATCTCCAATCCCACATCAAAGTAATTAGCTAAATTACTTGGTTTGATGTTACTCTGAAGTGATTTGAACAGGCTAGGTATATCTAGCTAGGCAAAACAAAACAGTAAAGACAGAATACCAAAATGTCTCCAGGTACAGTACCTCTATATAGTGTGGCGGACACGAGATTCGAACCCACACCACAATGCCACCTACTTCAGGAACACTGTCAATAACACTGATCCAGAAAACACAAGGCATTTCTAGGTCGGGACTGACAGTAGCCTACAGATTTCAGGAAGGCAGTTTTGATATTAACCAAACCATCTGCTACAATATTTCAATGGTAAAAGTAGAATGTTATGGATATACATTATACATTGAGAATGATATGGAGATAGTACACAGAGTTACATGTGAAACAGCCAGGGGATGTTGTTACACATATGGGCTCTGTTAATAAGAATAGCAGAGTGAGAGGAGAAAGTATAGAAGAAGTAATGGGATGGAAGAAGAGTTGTGAGTTAGGCTGTGAGTTGAAGAAGAGTTGTGGGTTGATACTAATGTAAATAAGGTATTTCTGTTTGTTATTTGTAATACATTTGCAAAAATTTCTAAAAACCTGTTTTCGCTTTGTCATTATGGGGTATAGTGTGTAGATTGATGACGAAAAAAAATAATTTAATCCATTTTAGAATAAGGCTGTAACGTAACAAATTGTGGAAAAGGTCAAGGGGTCTGAATACTTTCCTAATACACTGTATACTGAATGGTATGTCATACCAAAAGATTTTCAGACATAAACATACTGTGATACCATTATATGCAAGTACACACATCCTTACAGAACACACATCCTTACAGAACACACATCCTAACAATACACACATCCTTACAGAACACACATCCTTACAGAACACACATCCTTACAGAACACACATCCTTACAGAACACACATCCTTACAGAACACACATCCTTACAGTACATACACAAATGTCCATGTAGTGGTGTACTCAAACATACTTATGTACTGGTGTTGATGTCTTTATTTAATCTAATATGGCACTTTTTGAGTCCACATTCTCTTCTTAATATATGCTGTCCTTCTCTCTATTGTTCCAGCATCTGCAGTATCCAGGGATGTCCGCAGCAAGAGGAGTCTTCCTGTTCCCATGCCTGTCCTCCAGCGTCTCCCTGACTTCTGGGGATGGTACAGATTCTTCATGGATACTGGTAACCAGGAAGGAGTGAGTGGCGAACAATCCACAGACATTTCTGTTTGGAGTGAATGTACTTTTGGTTTGATACCTACCAGTTTATCTTAATCCATATACTTCAGTTTATTGACGTGTAGATAACTGGTACTTTGTACTGCGCCTGCCTCTCCACCCCCCATTAGCCCTTGACAGTCTAGATTGAGCCTGGCACAATGGAACCAATGGAGAGGCAGGCGCAGTACAAAGTACCAGTTATCTACACGTCAATAAACTGAAGTATATGGATTAAGATAAACTGAACCGTGCAGAGGACTCCCCCGCTGTGACAGAACCGGCGGCCAAGGAGCCCAAGGAGGAGCCGGTGCAGCAGAAGGCCGTGCCCGAGTACGCCGTCCCACAGTTCGAAGACTTCCTCAGGAGCTACATGGCCATGGGTCAGTACAGGAAGAAGTAAATTAAAAAACACACAACGTCACACAAATGTCAACTAGACGCTAGATCTAGATCACTAGGAAGAAAATGAGACAAATTAATATGTTACACACACACACACACACACACACACACACACACACACACACACTCACACACACTCACAGTCCTCCCAAGTTGCTAACAAATCTCCCATGGTCCATTACTGCTAAAGCAGGACAACTAGTGTCTTATCAACAGGAAGATCCAGGCCTGCAATAGTGAATCAGATTTGCTCAGTTACAGTGCCTGAAGGTGTATCATTTTACTGTCAATGATATACTGGCTGGGATATACTGGCTGAGATATACTGGCTGGGATATACTGGCTGTGATATACTGTCTGTGGGGAACCCAACATGAGTCCCTCTAGGTTTTATGGTCCCATAGAAGTCTGTGTGAAAGGTGCGCATTAAAAACTATGTTTATCTGTAGAAGAAATCCTCTGTAATGTGTTTGTAGAATAGGGGTAGCTAGCATACTTGAAGACTGTCTAATCTAAATTTGTGTCAATATGTTGGTATGTTTTCTGTGGTTGTACATTGTCATTTTCCAGTGTTTTGTGAACATAGTCTCTCTTGAGTGTATTTAATGTTGTTTTCATAGCTTTTCTAAAACCGGTCAACCTCAAACCCTTCCCCTGGTTAGTTCTTTTTTAAAGTTCCAAATAAAACATTTTGAAACAAGCTGCTATTTTTCTTATGGACACATGCATTAATACCCACAGTACACAATGACGTAACCGATATATCACAGTTTCTCTGATAACGTGTGAATACTCACATGAAAACACAGTAAAAAGCCATTGCTGTCTGAAATGTATGTCATATTAGCAAACGTTCAGCATTTTAGAGATAAGAATATTCAGCGCTGGTCATCCCTTGAATTCACCAGTGGTGTCAGCAGTGGGATCCAGCGGTGTGGGAAGTCCATTGTAGGCGTATCCAGGAAGTCAGAAGAAGTATCAATATCACGACAGGGCTTTTCTTACGACTGAAAGCTGACTGAAACATTATATAGACTCAGATGTAGAAGACATAACACGATTTTCCACTCAGCCATGGACTCATATTATTTACACATATTTCATGGCTTTCTTGTACAGTGCCCTCCATAATTATTGGGACAGTGAAGCATTTTTAAAATGTTGTATACTCCAAAAGTTTGGATTTGAAATCAGAAAATGGCTATGTGTTAAAATGCTGACTGTCAGCTTTAATTTGAGGGTATTTTCATCCATTAGAGGGTGACAGTTTAGAGATTACAGCACTTTTTGAACATCGTTTTTCCATTTCAGGGTACCAAAAGTATTGAGACAAATTCACTTATATGTGTATTAAAGTAGTAAAAAGTTAAGTATTTGGTCCCATACGTATTCCACTCAATGACTACATCAAGCTTGTGACTACATATGTGTTGGATGCATCTGCTGTTTGTTTTGGTTGTGTTTCAGATTATTTGGTGCCCAATACAAATGAATGGTAAATAATGTCGAGTCACCAACCCCCCCCAATGTCTTGTCTGTGCGTCTAACTTTCTCACTCAAATTTGTCCCAATACTTTTGGTCTCCTAAAATGGGGGGACTATGTACAACAACTGCTGTCATTTCTTAACGGTTCACCTGATATGGATGAAAATACCCTCAAATTAAAGCTGACAGTATGCACTTTAACCTCAGCCAAAATAATAACAAAATGCTTCACTGTCCCATTAATTACGAAAGGCACTGTGTCTTGGACTGGACATTGAATTGCCAGAGCTCCATCCAGCCCTCATTAAAGTGCTGAAACCAAATGAACGTACAGTTCAGTATATTACAAACCTTCTGACTGAGAAGCATAGAAGGAAAATACAACAACTGAATGAGTTTCACAGGTATCAGTTTGCTTTAGCTGCCGCCGTTGGTGATGGAGCCCTCTTGTTTTTCAACTGTCACCAGACAGAGCACACACACTGGGTTCAGGTAGTCATTACATTCTCCCCTGCTTGCTACCTGCTTTTAAAACTGTCAGCAGCAGTTGGCTACACCTTGAGGCCAAAGTGTGCTTCTGGAAACCTGTGGAAATATGCCCTGAATTGCAGGTGTCGTCTTGTAAATATTTGGTTTCTGGTGTTTCTGCTGGTTGAAGAGAGTTAAGACCCACTCGGCTAGGGAATGGACTACCGAGGCTACTTTAGATTTACTGCTCACTGAAATCAATTTTCTCAAAAAGGTTTTAAAACAGCTTTGGGTAAAACAACTCTGCAGTTTTATCTTAGTTTTCACATGTAGGGCCGTGTTCCCACACATTCATTAACCCTAGTCCTGGACTACAATACATTTTCAATGGAGAATCTCTATTGGGGACCTTTAAAATAACTCAGCTGTGTTTTAAACAAGGCTATGGGAACAGCTATGAAGTGAAAGGAAGAAATAAAGATAAAACCCATTTGTTGATTTGTCTTTTATTTTCTGGTTTGAACAACACAAAGACAGAAATAGCATCAGAATATTTAAAGCACAGTCACAGATAGAAAAATTAAACATATGAACTCAACAAAACTAAACATTATCTCAGCTTTTACACCACCATCATGATTCAATGACAAGTGGTGTATTTTATAAATGGTGTATTTGTATCACCACAGTCATGTACTGCACACCATTATTTTTTTAAAACTTTAGTAGGCCTTCAATATACTTTGCTAATGCTTCATGTAAAGATGACATTGTTTTCTGTAGATGTGCTGGTCTATCATTTTGTAATAAAAAAATGAAGCACTTTTCTGTCCCGGACTGCTTCTTTATCACGTGTATATTGTGGGTATTAGTATTTAGTGAAATTGACAGTGATTTTGAATGGAGACTGTTAACTAATTTCAGACTTTTCGGAAAATGACACCCTGGCACGTTGATAAAAAATGACATCAACAATCCAGCAACATCTTTACTTTCATGAGTCATGGCCTGTCTGATCTGTCCAAGGAAAGGAAAGGGCTTTGAACAAGGGTAATAAACAGTTCCAACAAATAGGTTCAGAAACCATAAATGGAGTTTTGGACAATTCCCCTTTATGTACTGATGTACATGTAGTTATTGGACAGAGAACATCTATTCAAAATAGTATCTGAAGTTCTGTAGATCAGGCAGCTATCACATCACAGGAGAGTGAAGTGAAGCATCATGGACAAGCACGCAGCCGCAGATGCTCTGTGTGGGAGTCTAGCCTCTTGCATCACGCTTACTCCGCAATATCTTTGGTTCAAACTGCTGCTCATATCGCTGCAGTTTAAACATATATTTACATTTCAGGTATTAAGTTACAATGATCATTAGTTATAAGAAACTGGGTGGTTTAAGCCCTGAATGCTGATTGGCTGGAAGCCGTGGTGTACCACGGGTATGACAAAGAAAATGTTTTTACTGCTCTAATTATGCTGGTAACCAGTTTATAATAGCAATAAGGCACCTCGGGGGTTTGTGATATATGGCCAATATACCACGACTAATGGCTGTATCCAGACACTCTGCATTGCATCGTGCATAAGAACAGCCCTTAGCCGTGGTATATTGACCATATACCACACCCGCTCGGGCATTATTGCCTAATTATACCAGTCCCATTCAAATAGGGCTCAAATTCTCACTGTACAACACATCTGTACAGGTGATTTTTTTTCTCTTTCTCATGCTTCTCTTCCAATTCCTTGATTTTATCAGACAGTGTTGTTTTATCGTGACCATATAGAGCATTTAAAAGATCATACTCCTCTTTGTGCTTTTGTATTAGTTTCTTCGTCTCTTCTTCATGTTGATCCAATAATTTTTGGATGTCATTTTCATATTTCTCTTTAAAGTTATTATTTTCCTCTGCATGTTTTCTGGCCTCTTGTTCATATTTATCCATCATTTCTTTTGTTTTCCTTTCATACTCTGACCTCATTTCCTTCATTTTCTTCTCTTCTTGTTCTCTCCTGACTTTTTCTTCCTTCTCTTTCCTCATGTTCTCTTCTTCACGTTCTTCTTGAAAATTTTCCTCCAGTTTTCTTAGTCTTAGTCTCTCCTCCTCTCTTCGATTTACATCCTCTTTAAATCTTCTTTCCTGTTCCTCACTACGTTCTTTCTCCCACTGATCTTGCTGCATTTTCATTTTGTCTGTCAACTCTCTCCTCTTTTCTTCAAAGTCTTTTTCTATTCGGTCTCTTTCTTTCCACTCTATTTCTGTCCTCTTCTCTTCTGATTCCTTCATCTTTATTCTCTCTTGTTTCCTCTCTCTTTCAAACTCCTCTCTCAATCTCCTCTGTTTTTTCTCTTGTTCTACAAGAGTTTCTACCTCCTTCTGTCTCCTCAGCCTTTCTTCTTCCTGTTGTCTGTCTCTTTCTTTCTTCAACTGTTCCTCCCATTCCTCTTTTTCTCTACGCATGACCTCTTGGAGTTCTGTTTGACCTTTCTCTGCTTCATCTATTTTGCTTTGCAACTCTTGTCTTTCTTTCTCTTCATGTTTCCTCCTCTCATCCTCTTCTTTCTCTCTCCTTTCCATTTCTTCATCCTGTTTCCTTTTCAGTTCTGCAAACTGCGTTTCTTGATTTTTAACCAATTCTTCTTTGTCTTTCTCTTCTTTTCTCTGTTGTTCCATTCTCATTTTATATTCTCTCTCCTTTTCTCTTTGTTGGTTTTCCAACTCTTTTTTCTGAGATTGTATCTCTTTTTTCATCTTCTCTTTTTCTGTGGCCCATGTTTCTTTTTTCAACTTTTCATCTTCTTTCTTTTTCTTGTCCTTCAACTTTCTTTCTTCCTTCTCTGCTTTCTCCTTTTCTTCATGCTCTTTTCTAAATCTTCTTTCCTGTTCCTCACCTTGGGAAAAATGAATGGTGGAAAAACAATTGGAACCATTTCCTTGTTTGACCGCTAGGTTTTATGGGTATTATGGCACCTCCACTGTGGGGATCTATTCGGCGTATCGCTGCACTATGCAGCACCTCAAAAATGATCTCTAAATGTTGAGTCGCATTTCTCTTTGTATCTACCAGAGGGAGCAATGACCTCAAATTGATAGATGCTTTTAGTTTATGAGCTGTGAACTCATACCACATTCTAATCGTTAAAAGTGTTAAAACAACAATGACATGAGCATTATACTAGACTTTAAAGTACAGTAGGACCTCAGAGATATGAACACGTTGGGGATGGAGGTCGGCAGAATATTGAAATGGACTTCAGTGAATAATAAAACGTATATACACTGCTCAAAAAAATTAAGGGAACACTAAAATAACACATCCTAGATCTGAATGAATGAAATAATCTTATTAAATACTTTTTTCTTTACATAGTTGAATGTGCTGACAACAAAATCACGCAAAAATGATCAATGGAAATCAAATTTATCAACCCATGGAGGTCTGGATTTGGAATCACCCTCAAAATTAAAGTGGAAAACCACACTACAGGCTGATCCAACTTTGATGTAAAGTCCTTAAAACAAGTCAAAATGAGGCTCAGTAGTGTGTGTGGCCTCCACGTGCCTGTATGACCTCCCTACAACGCCTGGGCATGCTCCTGATGAGGAGGCGGATGGTCTCCTGAGGGATCTCCTCCCAGACCTGGACTAAAGCATCCGCCAACTCCTGGACAGTCTGTGGTGCAACGTGGCGTTGGTGGATGGAGCGAGACATGATGTCCCAGATGTGCTCAATTGGATTCAGGTCTGGGGAACGGGCGGGCCAGTCCATAGCATCAATGCCTTCCTCTTGCAGGAACTGCTGACACACTCCAGCCACATGAGGTCTAGCATTGTCTTGCATTAGAAGGAACCCAGGGCCAACCGCACCAGCATATGGTCTCACAAGGGGTCTGAGGATCTCATCTCGGTACCTAATGGCAGTCAGGCTACCTCTGGCGAGCACATGGAGGTCTGTGCGGCCCCCCAAAGAAATGCCACCCCACAGCATGACTGACCCACCGCCAAACCGGTCATGCTGGAGGATGTTGCAGGCAGCAGAACGTTCTCCACGGCGTCTCCAGACTCTGTCACGTGCAAACAGTGTGAACCTGCTTTCATCTGTGAAGAGCACAGGATGCCAGTGGCGAATTTGCCAATCTTGGTGTTCTCTGGCAAATGCCAAACGTCCTGCACGGTGTTGGGCTGTAAGCACAACCCCCACCTGTGGACGTCGGGCCCTCATACCACCCTCATGGAGTCTGTTTCTGACCGTTTGAGCAGACACATGCACATTTGTGGCCTGCTGGAGGTCATTTTGCAGGGCTCTGGCAGTGCTCCTCCTGCTCCTCCTTGCACAAAGGCGGAGGTAGCAGTCCTTCTGCTGGGTTGTTGCCCTCCTACGGCCTCCTCCACGTCTCCTGATGTACTGGCCTGTCTCCTGGTAGCGCCTCCATGCTCTGGACACTACACTGACAGACACAGCAAACCTTCTTGCCACAGCTCGCATTGATGTGCCATCATGGATGAGCTGCACTACCTGAGCCACTTGTGTGGGTTGTAGACTCCGTCTCATGCTACCACTAGAGTGAAAGCACCACCAGCATTCAAAAGTGACCAAAACATCAGCCAGGAAGCATAGGAACTGAGAAGTGGTCTGTGGTCACCACCTGCAAAACCAGTCCTTTATTGGGGGTGTCTTGCTAGTTGCCTATAATTTCCACCTGTTGTCTATTCCATTTGCACAACAGCATGTGCAATTTATTGTCAATCAGTGTTGCTTCCTAAGTGGACAGTTTGATTTCACAGAAGTGACTTTGAGTTACAATGTGTTGTTTAAGTGTTCCCTTTATTTTTTTGAGCAGTGTATATTTTATTTGGTTACGTCTACCTACACAGCTTTTGTACCATATTTTCCTCTCAGGAAAGACATTTAGAAAGCAGAAACACCAATAATGAAAATGTGTCCTAATGACAAATCCTTACCGGGCCGTAGCTCTCTCTCTTTAATAGAAAATAGATGCAATATGGTGTATAACTACTGAATTTTACCCACCACATTTTTCTTCACTGCTTGGCTCCCCTCTTTCTTCCTTAAGTGCTAACAATCCTGAAAGAAAGTTGACAATATCCATTTCAGTGACTTCCTCTTTGCAGTCCATTTAAACCAGTCATAATGAAACAAAAGTTAATTGTCAGTGGTATTCAATGCTGATCTCACTATAACTTTTGTGTTAAGTTTTGTCAGTGTGCTGTATACTTACCAATTTCTCTCATATTGTCCAATTGTGCTGATTCACCTTGTTCTAAAACATCCTTTTCAAGTTCTTCCTCAGAGGAAGGTTTGAGTCTCCAATCAGTTTTACTCCTGTGGATTTCCTCTTTCCCTTGTACCATGCCACTTGTAGTATCTTCAGATAGCTCACAGGTGAGATAGCCTCCTCCATTCTCCTTTACAATCTTGTCAACATCTGCCATAAGTTGAGCGCGGTCACTGAGGTGCTGCCTCCCTCTACAGGCTCTGACCATCTGATTCAGAGGGTGATCATCATGCATGTGTCCCCATGAGTTATCAGTACCATTGAGTAGTCAAAGGACCGGTCACTGAGGTTGTCTAGGATTTGCCTTATGCTGTTTCCCTCTTCTTGTGTGAACTCCTCAGGCTGCAGGACCAACAGGAACACATGAGGTCCTGGGTCAGACAGAGTGACACACCAACGCAGTTCCTCTGAGAGTTTGTCATGTGAGATGTGAGGGTCTAACAGGGCTGGAGTGTTGATCACAGCAATGTGTCTTCCCTCCACGTGACCCCTGGCTCTCTCACAGTGGTTGTGTACATAGTTGGGGTCAAATGCCCCTCTTTCCAGGATGAAGTTTCCAACAGCACTCTTCTCAGAGCCATTCTTGCCGAGCAGCACAATCCTTAGCTCTGTAGCACTTTCAGACACTGTAAAATAAGCACCACCACAACCTTATTTAAAATGTTCGCTGTAAAACATTGTTGAAATGTTGACACTAACATTTCTGTTTGCTTTTCTTTCAGTATTACACCATGAACATTATGCACCATATTACAACAGAACAGAATAAATGCACAACTCTTCAATCTAGACAGAGAAATCAAAAATCAGTTGAAAAAAATCTGGTTGATATTTTATTGATCACTCACTCGTAGGGGGCAATAACTCCACACTGTTGGGTCTCTGGGCCCCTGGATTCGAGACTGAAAACACATCAAATTAACACAAGCATCAGTATTTTGTAAAGTCCTTCATGTTGATTGTTGCTTGAATTGAATTTGTGTAACGCAGGGCAGTATTAAATGAGGGATTTAAAGACTAACTGAAATCATTTTTTGAAAAGCAAAAAGGAACAATTTAAACCAGAAATAGGTGCTAAGTGGCATTCGTGAGTCCAGGCACTCGTGACGGTTTGAAAGTTAAAAACCCTTTAATGTATGGGCTAAAACGTTATTAAAATACACCAATGTATATTGTCTTCATCAGGTCAGACACCCTGATTCCTCTCTAAGAGCAGCTGTGGTTCTTGTGGAATACCTGAAGCACTCCTGCTACTTCTTGTCTTCTGAAATAATGTTTTGTTGAGTAGCTATGTAGGTATCGCTAAGCTAATTTAATGTCATATCAACGTTATTGTGATAAAAAATTATAATAAGAATTGTTTTAAACAGCTTTTATGAATATGTCAAGGTTTCTAAGCTTTGAAGGCACAGGATTGACAGGTGTGAATTAATATAATTCAGGTAGACTGCCAACCCATTTCCTGTACAGCTGCTGCTAATGTTAGCTACTGTTAGCTACTGGTCAGCCCATACATTTAGCTGTTGTCAACAATAAAACATCATTCCTGGTGAAAAGTGCTTTTGTACTACGATTCTTAAGAGAAATTCTAATAGGAGGGAGGTGGATGCTAAAGTTAGCTATGTAGCTAGCTACCTTGCTAGATAGTGTAGCGATCCTCGCTATATGAGCCACATTACACTGTAAAAAATATTGTGCTAGTTCCACTTAAAAACATTGAGGCAACTATTTGCATTAGCTTTTTGAGGATTTCCAACATGATGTATTTTTACGTATCATATAGTCACCTTTTAGTGTTTCGCAAACAATAATATATTAAGTCCAGCATATTATTTTATTATTCGCATGTGGATATTCACTTTATTAACCATAGCTGTTAAAGCGCTAGGAGGGAGAGAGCTGCCGCTCTAGCAGGCAGGGGAGGGGCCGTACCACAGGGTTTCTAAACCCAGACATGCAACATTGCGAGACTTCGGGGAACGCTTGCGAAGCAGACTAAGTAGAACAAGCCGGGGTTTGGGGTTTAAGAAGTCAATGTGAGAAGTGAAAATGATTCCTTAGTTGTTCATTTTCTCGAAATCTAAAGGCACAACGTAGATTCGAGCCAATGTCTTAAGTATTTTAACATGTTATTACTCCAACTTCGTGAAATGACAAACTGTCACGTTTTTATTTTTGTGAAAAACTACTTTATATTGAAGGAGTGCCTTTGAGTTGACGGCCTGCACATGCGCAGACAACCTTTAGCCCCAATGACTTGTTTCTGCGCATGAGCTTAGCTTGCCAACGTCGCCATGACATCACTTGTGAGTGTGAGCAGGGATTTCTATTGGAGAAGGAGTTTTAGCATATCTTCATACTGTTCTGTCTTTGTCCGTACTGTGATCTACTGACACAAGGAGTTGCACAACTGAATGCGTTCAACCGAAATGTGTCTTCCACATTTTAACCCAACGGCTTTGAATCAGAGAGGTGAGGGGCTGCCTTACCGACATTCATCATTTTAATTCCTTCTTCCATTGATTAGATATCTCCTAACTTTCTCTCTCTCTCTCTCTACTGCAGCAGTCGCGTTCGGATCTGTATGGGCGCTTCCGGACAAGTCAGTTAAAATTATACCTACAGTACCCGAGACCAGTGGCGGCTCCTGAAAAAATTCTCAGGAGGGGCAATTTTTCTGATGATTTAGGTGACCTACACACATTTTAAAAAAGATATGTCCAGCAACAACATGAAGACAGGGGCAGCATATAAGTCAATACCAGAAGCATTTATTGACTGATCTGGGGAGATGGATTCCAGTTTCTGTGACAGATTATAAATAATCTCTGATGCCTTTGTTATATTAGCTTTTGGTTGAATGTACTGTCGTAGTAAATATATAATGTTATAGCTTGGTCTGACTAAAATCTTGTGCATGACCCATTTTGTGTTGGGCCTTTGTATTCAATACAATGAACAAGAGTCCTATCTTGTCAGCCTTGTCAGCAGGTGGCTAAGGATAACACCCACGCCATAGGTCTCTCAGTTCTTCCAACTCACGAGTTCTTGCCCTGAGGACACACACACACACACCCACACACAAACACACACACACACACACATCATCACTGATAAACACACACACACACACACACACACACACACATCATCACTGATAACAAACACACACACACACACACACACACACACTGATAACAAACACACACACACACACACAAATCCTCTTCTCTTAGGCTGAACATCTGAAGACAGAGAACCTGACTCAGAGCCAATGCAACAGTGACACTAGCCTGGAGGTGACATCGCCCAACTCATCAGGACCAATCAGAAGATCAGAACTACTAGATTCAACCTACTTCATTTTATTGTATAAAATGTCAGCACACAATGTTTAGGGGCTCTTCTGATAAACTCCCTACGAGTTTGACGAACGGGTCCGTGCACGCGATTCCAGATATCTTTACCTCTGAATAAACTGCCTTATATTATACAATTATCCACCTTGTCCAAAAGTCTCTACTTTTTCTCCGTTCTCCAGTAAACTTGTTTTATCAACAATAGTAAGGTTCAATGACACAGAAAGCAGTTCAATGTCGGGGTACAGAGTCGCTCTCTTACCAGGATCGCGGTCCGCTCTGACCAGGGTGAAGGTGGCCGGCTCCACCTCTCTGTCCCAGCTGTATTGGGATTCCGCTGCCAGCAGCGTTTTCATTATTTAGTCCGTTCGTAGCGGGTATGTACACGATCAACAAGATCAGTCCAAAACCGAAGATCAGTCCAAAGCAGAATGTTCGCAGAATGTTTGTAAACTAAGTCTACAAATTAAAAACATAAAATAACGCCACACTGCAGGTCGCAACATAGACGCTGCTATCCGCCATTGTCTTAGTTACGTTCAACGTTACGGTCACGTGATGACGAAAGCGTAAGTGCATGCACACAGACACCCATAGAGAATATATTGAAAGCTTTGAAATGTGAAAAAAATAGATTTTACATGACAGGCTATGAGAGACTTCTGGGCGATTTTCAACCTGACTGAAATCGCCCAAAAAACGGGCGGGGCCATTTGAAGCACGACTTTAGCCTGATTTGACATTTAGTGGCTGGCAGATCAGACGTGAACACTGATAACTGCTGTTGCCGTGATATAATTGATTAGAAAAAAAATCCCTTCCTTTTCCCGTTTGGCAGTGCGTCGCCCATATCGCCCTATTGGACAAGCCGTCCCTGCCCAAGACAACCATATCAGTTCTGACACAGACCCGTGACATTATTTAGATTATTAGCGTTCAGGTATTACATTTTTATTAATAAGCTGGAAAACAATAATATGATGCCTGCCTAGTTAAGGCCTTCTCCAGAACCCCTTGTTTCAGATATTTCCGGTAAATTATTTTCCAAAGATACAGCAGTGTTGTAGGCCATTTTAGACTAAGAGCAGTTGCCCAATATGAGCCCCAAAAAATAATATTTTGCCAGTTTGGAAAATTGAGTTAGAAATGTATGCCAACAATATCAATGATACCTTACACGATTTGATGAACATAAGGCCAACAGATATATTGTTGAGGTATTACTGCGCTTACCTTTGTCTCTGAATGATGCAGCGTCCACCATTTCATCCTTCAAATGTCTGTACTGTGACAGATAAATGTGAAAGTGAAAGTTGCAGCAAAACATGTGCCCCCTACGTGTTAAAATGACAATTCATTATGTGGAGTTGTGGAGAGACTGCAATCTACATGTTGAATATGTTTCCAAACCACTAACTTGAGCATTTGTAATCAGAATAACAATAAGACTGAATGTTCTCTACCTGGCATACAGTGCATTCGGAAAGTATTCAGACCCCTTGACTATTTCCACATTTTGTTAAGTTACAGCCTTATTCTAAAATGGATTAAATCGTTTTCCCCCCCTCATCAATCTACACACAATACCCCATAATGACAAAGCAAAAACAGGTTTTAATAAATGTTTGCAAATTTATAAAATACAAAAAACGGAAATATAACATTTACATAAGTATTCAGACCCTTTACTCAGTACTTTGTTGAAGCACCTTTGGAAGCGATTAAAGCCTCAAGTCTTCTTTTGAATGACGCTACAAGCTTGGCATACCGGTATTTGGGGAGTTTCTCCCATTAATCTCTGCAGATCCTCTCAAGCTTTGTCAGGTTGGACGGGGAGCGTTGCTGCACAGCTATTGTCAGGTCTCTACAGAGATGTTAGATCGGGTTCAAATCCGGGCTCTGGCTGGGCCACTCAAGAACATTCAGAGACTTGTCCCGAAGCCACTCCTGCGGTGTCTTGGCTGTGTGCTTAGGGTCGTTGTCCTGTTGGAAGGTGAACCTTCGCCCCATTCTGAGGTCCTGAGCGCTCTGGAGCATGTTTTCATCAAGAATCTCTCTGTACTTTGCCCTGTTCATCTTTCCCTCGATCCTGACTAGTCTCCCAGTCCCTGCCGTTGAAAAACACCCCCACAGCATGATGCTCCCACCACCATGCTTCACCGTAGGGATGTTGCCAGGTTTCCTCCAGACGTGACGCTTGGCATTCAGGCCAAAGAGTTGAATCTTGGTTTCATCAGACCAGATCATCTTGTTTCTCATGGTCTGAGAGTCCTTTAGGTGCCTTTGGCAAACTCCATGCGGGCTGTCATGTGCCTTTTACTGAGGAGTGGCTTCCGTCTGGCCACTCTACAATAAAGGCCTGATTGGTGGAGTGCTGGAGAGATGGTTGTCCTTCTGGAAGGTTCTCCCATCTCCACAGAGGAACTCTGGAGCTCTGTCAGAGTGACCATTGGGTTCTTGGTCATCTCCCTGACCAAGGCCCTTCTACCCTGATTGCTCAGTTTGGCCGGGCGGCCAGCTCTAGGAAGAGTCTTGCTGGTTCCAAACTTCTTCTATTTAAAGAATGATGGGGGCCACTGTGTTCTTGGGGACCTTCAATGCTGCAAAACATTTTTGGTACCCTTCCCCAGATCTGTGCCTCGACACAATCCTGTCTCGGAGCTCTACGGACAATTCCTTCGACCTCATGGCTTGGTTTTTTCTCTGACATGCACTGTCAACTGTGGGACCTTATATATACAGGTGTGTGCCTTTCCAAATCATGTCCAATCAATTGAATTTACCACAGATGGACTCCAATCAAGTTGTAGAAACATCTCAAGGATTATCAATGGAAACAGGATGCACCTGAGCTCCATTTCGAGTCTCATAGTAAATGGTCTGAAAACGTATGTAAATGTGATATTTCAGTTCATTTTTTTATACATTTGCACACATTTCTAAAAACCTGTTTTTGCTTTGTCATTATGGGGTATCGTGTGTAGATTGATGAGGGAAAAAAACGATTTAATCCATTTTAGAATAAGGCAGTAACGTCAAAAATGTGAAAAAAGTCAAGCGGTCTGAATACTTTCCGAATGCACTGTGCTTTAAATTGCATACCCAAGTCATCTCAGTGGAATAAACCCAGCTCATTTAGCCATTAAATAGCTTGCAGTTGAACAAAAAAAATTCACAAACAAACATTCTGCCCCTTTCCAGTTGAAGCTATTAAGAGTCTTTCGGCAAACATTGTTCAACAAAAAAATGAATAATTGTAAAACGCAAATGGTTTTTATTGTACAATTCAAATAAATAGCATCTTTGATTAATATTGGACATATACTGTACATATCTCCAATCCCACATCAAAGTAATTAGCTAAATTACTTGGTTTGATGTTACTCTGAAGTGATTTGAACAGGCTAGGTATATCTAGCTAGGCAAAACAAAATAGTAAAGACAGAATACCAAAATGTCTCCAGGTACAGTACCTCTATATAGTGTGGCGGACACGAGATTCGAACCCACACCACAATGCCAACTACTTCAGGAACACTGTCAATAACACTGATCCAGAAAACACAAGGCATTTCTAGGTCGGGACTGACAGTAGCCTACAGACTTCAGGAAGGCAGTACTGATGCTAAACAAACCATCTGCTACAGTATTTCAATGATAAAAGTTGAATGTTATGGATATACATTATACATTGATTACTAATGTACGAGATAATGATATGGAGATAGTACCCATAGTTACATATGAAAGAGCCAGGGGAGATTGTTACACATATGGGCTCTGTTAATGAGAATAGCAGAGTGCGAGGAGAAAGTATAGAAGAAGTAATGGGATGGAAGAAGGGTTGTGAGTTAGGCTGTGGGTTGAAGAAGGGTTGTGGGTTGAGGAAGAGTTGTGCGGGGGTCTGAATACTTATGTAAATAAGGTATTTCTGTTTGTTATTTGTAATACATTTGCAAACATTTCTAAAAACCTGTTTTCGCTTTGTCATTATGGGGTATAGTGTGTAGATTGATGACGAAAAAAAATAATTTAATCCATTTTAGAATAAGGCTGTAACGTAACAAATTATGGAAAAGGTCAAGGGGTCTGAATACTTTCCTAATACACTGTATACTGAATGGTATGTCATACCAAAAGATTTTCAGACATAAACATACTGTGATACCATTATATGCAAGTACACACATACTTACAGAACACACATCCTGACAATACACACATCCTTACAGAACACACATCCTTACAGAACACACATCCTGACAATACACACATCCTTACAGAACACACATCCTGACAATACACACATCCTTACAATACACACATCCTTACAATACACACATCCTGACAATACACACATCCTTACAGAACACACATCCTTACAGAACACACATCCTGACAATACACACATCCTTACAGAACACACATCCTTACAGTACACACACAAATGTCCATGTAGTGGTGTACTCAAACATACTTATGTACTGGTGTTGATGTCTTTATTTAATCTAATATGGCACTTTTTGAGTCCACATTCTCTTCTTAATATATGCTGTCCTTCTCTCTATTGTTCCAGCATCTGCAGTATCCAGGGATGTCTGCAGCAAGAGGAGTCTTCCTGTTCCCATGCCTGTCCTCCAGCGGAGGAGTGAATGTACTTTTGGTTTGATACCTACCAGTTTATCTTAATCCATATACTTCAGTTTATTTTATTTTTTTTAATTTTTTTATTTCACCTTTATTTAACCAGGTAAGCCAGTTGAGAACAGGTTCTCGTTTACAACTGCGACCTGGCCAAGATAAAGCAAAGCAGTGCAATAAAAACAACACAGAGTTACATATGGGGTAAAAAACATAAAGTCAAAAATACAACAGAAAATATATATACAGTGTGTGCAAATGTAGTAAGTTATGGAGGTAAGGCAATAAATAGGCTATAGTGCAGAATAATTACAATAGTATTAATACTGGAATGCTAGATGTGCAAGAGATTATGTGCAAATAGAGATACTGGGGTGCAAAAGAGCAAAATAAATAACAATATAGGGATGAGGTAGTTGGGTGGGCTAATTTCAGATGGGCTGTGTACAGGTGCAGTGATCGGTAAGGTGCTCTGACAACTGATGCTTAAAGTTATTGAGGGAGATAAGAGTCTCCAGCTTCAGAGATTTTTGCAATTCGTTCCAGTCATTGGCAGCAGAGAACTGGAAGGAATGGCGGCCAAAGTAGTGTAGGCTTTGGAAGTGACTAGTGAGATATACCTGCTGGAGCGCAGACTACAGGTGGGTGCTGCTATGGTGACCAATGAGCTAAGATAAGGCGGGGATTTGCCTAGCAGTGATTTATAGATGGCCTGGAGCCAGTGGGTTTGACGATGAACATGTAGTGAGGACCAGCCAACAAGAGCGTACAGGTCACAGTGGTGGGTAGTGTATGGGGCTTTGGAGACAAAACGGATGGAACTGTGATAGACTACATCCAATTTGCTGAGTAGAGTGTTGGAGGCTATTTTGTAAATGACATCGCCGAAGTCAAGGATCGGTAGGATAGTTAGTTTTACGAGGGCATGTTTGGCAGCATGAGTGAAGGAGGCTTTGTTGCGAAATAGGAAGCCGATTCTAGATTTAACTTTGGATTGGAGATTCTTTATGTGAGTCTGGAAGTTGAGTTTACAGTCTAACCAGACACCTAGGTATTTGTAGTTGTCCACATACTCTAGGTCAGACCCGTCGAGAGTGGTGATTCTAGTCGGGTGGGCGGGTGCCAGCAGCGTTCGATTGAAAAGCATGCATTTAGTTTTACTAGTGTTTAAGAGCAGTTGGAGGCTACTGAAGGAGTGTTGTATGGCATTGAAGCTCGTTTGGAGGTTTGTTAACACAGTGTCCAATGAAAGGCCAGATGTATACAAAATGGTGTCGTCTGCGTAGAGGTGGATCTGAGAGTCACCAGCAGCAAGAGCGACATCATTGATATACACGGAGAAAAGTGTCGGCCCAAGAATTGAACCCTGTGGCACCCCCATAGAGACTGCCATAGGTCCAGACAACAGGCCCTCCGATTTGACACACTGAACTCTATCTGAGAAGTAGTTGGTGAACCAGGCGAGGCAGTCATTTGAGAAACCAAGGCTATTTAGTCTGCCAATAAGAATGCGGTGGTTGACAGAGTCAAAAGCCTTGGCCAGGTCTATGAAGACGGCTGCACAGTACTGTCTATTATCAATCGCGGTTATAATATCGTTTAGGACCTTGAGCGTGGCTGAAGTGCACCCATGACCAGCTCGGAAACCGGATTGCATAGCGGAGAAGGTACGGTGGTATTCGAAATGGTCGGTGATCTGTTTGTTAACTTGGCTTTCAAATACTTTCGAAAGGCAGGGCAGGATGGATATAGGTCTGTAGCAGTTTGGATCTAGAGTGTCACCCCCTTTGAAGAGGGGGATGACCGCGGCAGCTTTCCAATCTCTGGGGATCTCAGACGTTATGAAAGAGAGGTTGAACAGACTAGTAATAGGGGTTGCAACAATTTCGGCGGCTAGTTTTAGAAAGAAAGGGTCCAGATTGTCTAGCCCAGCTGATTTGTAGGGGTCCAGATTTTGCAGCGCTTTCAAAACATCAGCTGTCTGAATTTGTGTGAAGGAGAAGCGGAGGGGGGGGCATGGGCAAGTTGCAGCAGAGGGTGCAGAGTTGATGGCCGGGGTAGTGGTAGCCAGATGGAAAGCATGGCCAGCTGTAGCAAAATGCTTGTTGAAATTCTCGATTATTGTAGGTTTATCGGTGGTGATAGTGTTTCCTAGCCTCAGTGCAGTGGGCAGCTGGGAGGAAGTGCTCTTATTCTCCATGGACTTTACAGTGTCCCAAAACTTTTTGGAGTTAGTGCTACAGGATGCAAATTTCTGTTATTGACGTGTGGATAACTGGTACTTTGTACTGGTACTTTGTACCCCCCATTAGCCCTTGACAGTCTAGATTGAGCCTGGCACAATGGAACCAATGGAATAATCAAAAAAGCGAAAACTTGACCCATCTGGCTTTTCAGGCAGGCTCAATCAAACGCACAAAGTATTTGAAAGAAAACATTCCATTTGAACTGAGGTCTGGACCTGATGGGAGTCTGTCTCTTCCTTCTCTTATAGATAGAGCATCTGGACAAGATGTACATGACCTACCTGCAGAACAAGCACCGCTCCGAGGAGGGTCCCACCTTCAACCACTACCTCACCCACCTCAGTGCTATCTACAAGACCTGCGCCGACTCCGACAACCCAGAATGCATCGCCGAGTCCACCAGCAAGCCCAAGGCCAAGGTGGTGATGCCCGCGCCCATCAAGACCGCCACAGTCGGAATGTGCAACCCTTATATCGACCCCTACTGCCTCTTCCCCATGATCCCTAAGATGGCTGCCCCAAAGCCTCCTCTGACTCCAGCCCCGCCCCAGTGCCTGTACTGACTCCCTTCCTGCCGTACCCTCTTCGACAAGGGCTGCAATCCCCTCACCGCCACCAAGCTGGCGGGCCTCACCAAGCCCGTCATGGAGTACACGCCCAAAAACGTACCGGCGCCAGCCCCCGCCCCTCTGGCGTGTGACCCGCGCTACGACCCATACTGCCTGCTCGGTGCCGCCGCCGCCCTCCGTAAGGCCCCCCAGCGCTGCCACAGTTCCAGATCCGCTCCCGCCTGGGCGTCCTCGGGAAGACCAAGGAGGGCCATAACTGCTACGTGCACTATGACAAGGACTGCACTCCTGTGGAGGCTAACGACGAACCCAAGGCCCCCGCCGCACCCCTGTGCCATCCCTACGACTTCACCTGTAACGGCATGTCCGCCCGCGCTCCGCTCACCGCAGAGGCCGACACGCCCAAGAGCGGCGT
This sequence comes from Coregonus clupeaformis, assembly GCF_020615455.1. Taxonomy (NCBI): domain Eukaryota; kingdom Metazoa; phylum Chordata; class Actinopteri; order Salmoniformes; family Salmonidae; genus Coregonus; species Coregonus clupeaformis. The sequence continues at coordinate 6,076,796 of NC_059205.1, read as the reverse complement.
GATTCTGCCCGATCCCGACTACGACCCCGAATACGACTACAACTGCCGCCTTCGTCGTGCAGAGGACTCCCCCGCTGCGACGGAACCGGCGGCCAAGGAGCCCAAGGAGGAGCCGGTGCAGCAGAAGGCCGTGCCTGAGTACGCCGTCCCACATTTCGAAGACTTCCTCAGGAGCTACATGGCCATTGGTCAGTACAGGAAGAAGTAAATTAAAAAACACACAACGTCACACAAATGTCAACTAGACGCTAGATCAGTAGGAAGAAAATGAGACAAGTTAATGTGTTACACACACACAGACACACACACACACACACACACACACACACTCACACACAGTCCTCCCAAGTTGCTAACATATCTCCCATGGTCCATTACTGCTAAAGCAGGACGACTAGTGTCTTATCAACAGGAAGATCCAGACCTGCAATAGTGAATCAGATTTGCTCAGTTACAGTGCCTGAAGGTGTATCATTTTACTGTCAGTGATATACTGGCTGGGATATACTGGCTGTGATATACTGGCTGGGATATACTGTCAGTGATATACTGGCTGTGATATACTGGCTGTGATATACTGGCTGGGATATACTGTCTGTGATATACTGGCTGTGATATACTGGCTGAGATATACTGGCTGTGATATACTGGCTGGGATATACTGGCTGGGATATACTGGCTGGGATATACTGGCTGGGATATACTGGCTGTGACATACTGGCTGTGATATACTGGCTGTGATATACTGGCTGGGATATACTGGCTGGGATATACTGGCTGGGATATACTGGCTGTGATATACTGGCTGTGATATACTGGCTGGGATATACTGGCTGTGATATACTGTCTGCGGGGAACCCAACATGAGTCCCTCTAGGTTTTATGGTCCCATAGAAGTCTGTGTGAAAGGTGCGCATTAAAAACTATGTTTATCTGTAGAAGAAAATCCTCTGTAATGTGTTTGTAGAATAGGGGTAGCTAGCATACTTGAAGACTGTCAATATGTTGGTATGTTTTCTGTGGTTGTACATTGTCCATTTCCAGTGTTTTGTGAACATAGTCTCTCTTGAGTGTATTTAATGTTGTTTTCATAGCTTTTCTAAAACCTGTCAACCTCAAACCCTTCCCCTGGTTAGTTTTTTTTTTGAATTTCCAAATAAAACGTTTTGAAACAAGCTGCTATTTTTTTTTTGGAAACATGCATTAATACCCACAGTACACAATGACGTAACCGATATATCACAGTTTCTCTGATAACGTGTGAATACTCACATGAAAATACAGTAAAAAGCCATTGCTGTCTGAAATGTATGTCATATTAGCAAACGTTCAGCATTTTAGAGATAATAATATTCAGCGCTGGTCATCCCCCTGAATTCACCAGTGGTGTCAGCAGTGGGATCCAGCGGTGTGTGAAGGGCATTGTAGGCGTATCCAGGAAGTCAGAAGAAGTATCAATATCACGACATGGCTTTTCTTACGACTGAAAGCTGACTGAAACATTATATAGACTCAGATGTAGAAGACATAACACGATTTTCTACTCAGCCATGGACTCATATTATTTACCCATATTTCATGGTTTTCTTATACAGTGCCCTCCATAATTAATGGGACAGTGAAGCATTTTTAAAATGTTGTCTCTATACTCCAAAAGTTTGGATTTGAAATCAGAAAATGGCTATGTGTTAAAATGCTGACTGTCATCTTTAATTTGAGGGTATTTTCATCCTTTAGAGGGTGACAGTTTAGAGATTACAGCACTTTTTGAACATCGTTTTTCCATTTCAGTATACCAAAAGTATTGGGACAAATTCACTTATATGTGTATTAAAGTAGTAAAGAGTAAAGTATTTGGTCCCATGCTTACACCACTCAATGTCTACATCAAGCTTGTGACTACAAATGTGTTGGATGCATCTGCTGTTTGTTTTGGTTGTGTTTCAGATTATTTTGTGCCCAATACAAATGAATGGTACATAATGTCGAGTCACCAATTCTCAGCTGTGTTTTAAACAAGGCTATGGGAACAGCTATGAAGTGAAATGAAGGAATAAAGATAAAACACATTTGTTGATTTGTCTTTTATTCTCTGGTTTGAACAACACAAAGACAGAAATAGCATCAGAATATATAAAGCACAGTCACAGATATAATTTTTTTTACATATGAACTCAACAAAACTAAACATTATCTCAGCTTTTACACCACCACCATGATTCAATGACAAGTGGTGTATTTTATAAATGGTGTATTTGTATCACCACAGTCATGTACTGCACACCATTAATTTATTTGACTTTAGTAGGCCTTCAATATACTTTGCTAATGCTTCATGTAAAGATGACATTGTTTTCTGTAGATGTGCTGGTCTATCATTTTGTAATAAAAAAATGAAGCACTTTTCTGTCCCGGACTGCTTCTTTATAACGTGTATATTGTGGGTATTAGTATTTAGTGTAATTTACAGTGATCTTGAATGGAGACTGTTAACTAATTTCAGACTTTTGGAAAATGACACCCTGGCACGTTGATAAAAAATGACATCAACAATCCAGCAACATCTTTACTTTCATGAGTCATGGCCTGTCTGATCTGTCCAAGGAAAGGAAAGGGCTTTGAACAAGGGTAATAAACAGTTCCAACAAATAGGTTTAGAAACCATAAATGGAGTTTTGGACAATTCCCCTTTATGTACTGATGTACATGTAGTTCTAGGACAGAGAACATCTATTCAAAATAGTATCTGAAGTTCTGTAGATCAGGCAGCTATCACATCACAGGAGAGTGAAGTGAAGCATCATGGACAAGCACGCAGCCGCAGATGCTCTGTGTGGGAGTCTAGCCTCTTGCATCACGCTTACTCCGCAATATCTTTGGTTCAAACTGCTGCTCATATCGCTGCAGTTTAAACATATATTTACATTTCAGGTATTAACTTACAATGATCATTAGTTATAAGAAACTGGGTGGTTTAAGCCCTGAATGCTGATTGGCTGGAAGCCGTGGTATATCAGACCATATACCACGGGTATGACCCCAAAAATATTTTACTGCTCTAATTACGTTGGTAACCAGTTTTGATTTTTTGCTCCTCCTCCATTTTTCTATTTTCATCCTCTAGAAATCTTCTTTCCTGTTCCTCTCTATGTTCTCTCTCCCACTGATCTTTCTGCATTGTCATTTTGTTTGTTAACTGTTATGACGAGTTTCTCTGGTATCAAGTACTTCAGGATGTAAGAGAATATGGGACACAGATGGAGAGTTGATTTATCATTATTTAATTCAGGACTGGATTCGTGTGACAGGCGGTACGTGCCTCTTGTCATCCGAATGACTTCCATAGAAAATCTCTCAGTTTATATAATGCTCTCCGAGCTACTTCTGTCCATCAGCTGCCAACCATTATTGAGTGTCACTCATCTACCACAATAGCATCCCCATACATGGTATCGTGTGGCACCCTAGCCAGGCCATTGGACTCTCACATTATTTCACATGTGGATTTGTCTGGATTTAACAACTTTTTAATCTCTACTTTGTGCTTCTCTTCCAATTCGTTGATTTTATCAGACAGTGTTGTTTTATCATGACCATATAGAGCATTTAAAAGATCATACTCCTCTTTGTGCTTTTGTATTAGTTTCTTCGTCTCTTCATGTTGATCCAATAATTTTTGGATGTCATTTTCATATTTCTCTTTAAAGTTATTATTTTCCTCTGCATGTTTTCTGGCCTCTTGTTCATATTTATCCATCATTTCTTTTGTTTTCCTTTCATACTCTTCCTCCATTTCCTTCATTTTCTTCTCTTCTTGTTCTCTCCTGACCTTTTCTTCCTTCTCTTTCCTCATGTTCTCTTCTTCACGTTCTTCTTGAAATTTTTCCTCCAGTTTTCTTAGTCTTAGTCTCTCCTCCTCTCTTCGATTTACATCCTCTTTAAATCTTCTTTCCTGTTCCTCTCTACGTTCTTTCTCCCACTGATCTTGCTGCATTTTCATTTTGTCTATCAACTCTCTCCTCTTTTCTTCAACGTCTTTTTCTATTCTGTCTCTTTCTTTCCACTCTATTTCTCTCCTCTTCTCTTCTGATTCCTTCATCTTTATTCTCTCTTGTTCCCTCTCTCTTTCAAACTCCTCTCTCAATCTCCTCTGTTTTTTCTCTTGTTCTCCAAGAGTTTCTACCTCCTTCTGTCTCCTCAGCCTTTCTTCTTCCTGTTGTCTGTCTCTTTCTTTCTTCAACTGTTCCTCCCATTCCTCTTTTTCTCTACGCATGACCTCTTGGAGTTCTGTTTGACCTTTCTCTGCTTCCTTTATTTTGCTTTGCCACTCTTGTCTTTCTTTCTCTTCATGTTTCCTCCTCTCATCCTCTTCTTTCTCTCTCCTTTCCATTTCTTCATCCTGTTTCCTTTTCAGTTCTGCAAACTGCCTTTCTTGATTTTTAACCAATTCTTCTCTGTCTTTCTCTTCTTTTCTCTGTTGTTCCATTCTCATTTTATATTCTCTCTCCTTTTCTCTTTGATGGTTTTCCAACTCTTTTTTCTGAGATTGTATCTCTTTTTCCATCTTCTCTTTTTCTGTGGCCCATGTTTCTTTTTTCAACTTTTCATCTTCTTTCTTTTTCTCGTCCTTCAACTTACTTTCTTCCTTCTCTGCTTTCTCCTTTTCTTCATGCTCTTTTCTAATAGCTTCCTCTCTCTCTCTCAACATGTTTTCTCTCTGCTTTCTTTCCTCCTGAACTTTCAATCTCTCTTCTTCCAACTTTGACTTTATCTTTTCCATGGCTGTTTCATGGCTGACCTTCAGTTTCTCCATGTCAGCCTTAATCTCCATCTCTCTCTCCTTCAGTATTTCTTCCTGTTTCTGTTTAATGGCTGCCTCTGCCTCCTGGAACATCTCATTGGTGTAGAAACTGCCCTTGTTCGTGGACACCATTTCGTTAATCTTCTTAAGAAGCTCAGTGACCTGTGTGCGGTCATCTTTAACTCTGTTGTTGAAGACATGGAGTCTGCCTCCACAATCTCTGATCAGTTTTTTCAGTTTGGCATTCTTGCTTTCCTCAATGTAATCTTGAATCGACGTTCTTTCCAAGTCATCTCCTCTAGTAAACAGAACTAAGCAGAACATTCCTGCCCGTGGACCAAAGGTTGTCTCTATGAGGTCCAAAGTCTCCAGCTCCTCTTGTGTCATTGTCCCGATTCTTAACACTATGATAAACACATGGGGTCCAGGAGCTGACAGGGAAACACATTTCACTATCTCTTGCTGAACATCTTTATTAGACAATGTTGTGTCAAAAAGGCCAGGGGTGTCCACCACAGCAACTGTTCTTCCATCAACTTTACCGACTGCCTTCTTGCAAACTGTTGTCGTAGAATTACTGCTGATTTTAGACTCAAATTCCTTTCTGCCCAGGATAGTGTTTGTGGAGGCGCTTTTCCCATTTCCAGTTTTCCCAATCAGCACCACCCTCACGCACTCTGTGCTGGAGCACTCCATTTCAGCACCTACAAATTAAACAATACATTATCATAAATTAATGTTAATTACTGCATAAATTGGTATTGAAATCATCACAGAAGGCTCATACTGTAAAATACTTGCTTTCCCAATCACTGCCCAATATTTGTTCATCCCTGTGTTCAACAAACTCACCTTGTGACATGTTGCTGATTTTCTGCTCTAAATCCTTGATTCTTCTGTTCTTTTCGTCCAGTTCTGATTGATACTTAGCCTCCTGTGCCTCCATATACATGTATAGAGTGTAGCATGTCTTGTTTTGATCCATCATTTGGACTATTTTTGCTACAAGCTCTTTCGTCTGCTTGGCATTCTCAATCTTCGAAGCATCAAAGATTTTATACCGCCCTCCGCATATCTTGATCAATCGCTTTGTGTCTGCATTTTGTTCCACAAAGTCAACTGCAGTTTTATCAACTGGAATGTAATCCTGTCTAAACAGGACCATGGCAAAGTCATTGACTCGTTGAGCTGAGAATCTTCTGGATGGTCTCTAACTCTCCTTTGTCTTCATCAGTGAGTGGACCAAAAGGTACGACCAGGAGGAAAGCATGGACTCCAGAGTCACAGAGAGAGACACAGCGGAAAGTCTCACGCGTCACTTCCTCCTGAGTGAGATGTGTTCCATACAGAGCGGGCAGCTCGATGAGGGTGACCGGCCGACCACACACCTCTCCTTCTCTCTTCACACACACTGAGGAGGAGCTGGACTTTGGACTGGACTGTCTCTGACCCAGTAAGGCATTGGCTATAGAAGTCTTCCCAGCTCCTCTTCTGCCACACAGCACCACGTTCAGTCTCTGAGCCTTTGGTGTCATGGTATCATGTGTTGTCTCTTCATTGGAGGTGAGGTATCTCCATTCATTCTCCTCTACCATCTTTCTGATCTTTTCAGTTAACCCTTTGCGGTCACTTCCTTGTTTGATCATTTCGTGATGCCCTCCTCCACATTCTATGATCATTTGACTCAGATGAGGATTTCCTGCAACTCCCTTGTGAGTAGTGATCACCATTGAGTGCTTGAAGGCCTCTTTACCAAATGTACTCAGGATGAACTTCAATGTGTTTCTGTTCTCCTCTGTGAACTCCTCAGGCTTCAACACCAGCAGGATCCCATGAGGCCCAGGGGCAGAGAGGGTCTTACATTTCTCCATCTCCTCCATCAGGGACTCCATAGTCAATGAAAATAAGTCTGGAGTCTTTACAACAGTAACAGACTTGCCCTTCACCTCCCCCCTGGCTGACTCACATTGCTGTTTAGAGAAACGAGCAGACTTAAAAGCCTGTTTCTGTAGGATCATGTTACCCACTACATTCTTCTTGTCATCACTCTTCCCCAGAAGCACAATCCTGTGTGAAGACACTGTAAAACACATGTAACATTGATTAACATAAGGATATGCATTTAAACAAATTGTAGTTTATCAATTTTCAAATAGGATTGACTCCTGCTGCAAATTAAAATGTCAGCAATAGTCACTAATATTAAGTAAGTACATGTGTATTAAATCCTCAGTTAAGCTAATATGATGTACTACTAATACAACAAATTACATGACCCATGAACCAATGTCCCTCTTGGAAATGTTTTCACAATTGTTCTGAATTTTACAAACAGAATCTAATTACACTATGAAAAATAACCATTTTGAAGTCCTGCTCTGCAAGATGATCATCATAGTTAGTCAAGTGAATAAGAAAACGGTTATCTATTTACTTTCAAATGTCAATTCTGCCTACACAGCTGTTATATTGTTTTTGCGTACCAAGATAGACATTTTGAAAACAGCGCTTCAAAAATAATGATAATTTGGACAAATCGTAACTGAGCCGTAGCCACCCCACTTTAATACATAAGTTGTAACATAGTGTAACTGAGACATACTGAATTTTACCCACCACATTTTGCTCCACTGTGTGATTGCTCCCCCACAATTCCCTTAAGCAACGTCAAACCTGAAAAAGTGTTGACAATCAATACCAGTGACTTTATCTTTGCAGTCCCTTTCAACCAAGCACGATGAAACAAAAAAACAGTCATCCTTACTATGAGGATTGAATATAAGTTGACATTATTAATGCTATAGTTCAATATCCCCAATATTAGCATTTTTCACGTTTCAAGTCCAAATCATCCTAAAGGGTCTGAAATTGATTGTAGTTCAATTAAGTTACTTTAAAATGATTTTAATCTCAGTTATCCCAGAAGTCTTACGTAATTGGTCAGCTGCTTGATTCAGTTCTGGGTCCATACGTGTTAAGAGAAGGGATTACGAGATGCTAGAACGAGAAGCGAAACTGGAACATGGAGCTCCACCTTCTCTCTTTGCAAATAACAGCCGAATGTCCCCTCCCCTTCCGAAATTCGAAAGATGCTAACACCTGCAAAGTCGTGATTTGTTCAAATAAATGACGAAAAACCCAAACACTGGAACTCCTGCTGCTCCCTATCCTTCCTGACAGATTCTACAGTCCAAGTGATGTTTTCCTAGATCTGTCCACAAGAGACTTGGATGATTTTGACATTGAGCGCCAAGAAATACTAATTTTAGGGATGTTGACTGGCATTGGATTTGTGCCACAGATGCTAAAAAGTTAGCATCTGGAGACAGTGGCCAGGTAAACAAAACCAAAGCATGGGTTGCCGTCTTACCTTGTCCAAAGAGTGCTTAGAGGGTAAGGAAACCAATATATAATATTGTTAAGTTGGGGAACTATCCCTTTAATACTGTCAACTTATATTCAATGCTCATATTACTATAACTTTTGTCAGTGTGCTGTGACAAAAGTTAAAATATATATTTTATTTGGTCATGTCTACCTACACAGCTTTTATACCATATTTGCCTATCAGGATATAAATTTTCAAAGCAGAAACACCAATAATGAAAATGTGTCCTAACGACAAATCCTTACCGAGCCGTAGCTCTCTCTCTTTAATAGAAAATAGTTGCAATATGGTGTATAACTACTGAATTTTACCCACCACATTTTTCTTGACTGCTTGGCTCCCCTCTTTCTTTCTTAATTGCTACCAATCCTGAAAAAAAGTTGACACTATCAATTTCAGTGACTTCCTCTTTGCAGTCCATTTAAACCAGTCATAATGAAACAAAAGTTCATTGTCAGTGGTATTCAATGCTCATCTCACTATCAGTTTTGTGCTGTCTGTATACTTACCAATTTCTCTAATTTTCTCCCAATTGTCAAATTGTGCTGATTCACCATGTTTCAAAAAATCCTTTCCAAGTTCTTCCTCAGAGGAAGATTTGAGGCTCCAATCATTTTTACTCCTGTGGATTTCCTCTTTCCCTTGTACCATGCCACTTGTAGTATCTTCAAATACATCACAGGTGAGATAGCCTCCTCCATTCTCCTTTACAATCTTGTCAACATCTGCCATAAGTTGAGCGCGGTTTTCGCATTTCCGGTGCATGACGTACTGCCTCCCTCTACATTCTCTGACCATCTGATTCAGAGGGTGATCCTCATGCATGTGTCCCCTCTTGTCTTCATGAGTTGTCAGTACCATTGAGTAGTTAAAGGACCGGTCACTGAGGGTGTCTAGAATTTTCCTGATTCTGTCTCCCTCTTGTTGTGTGAACTCCTCAGGCTGCAGGACCAACAGGAACACATGAGGTCCTGGGTCAGACAGAGTGACACACCAACGCAGTTCCTCTGAGAGTTTGTCATGTGAGATGTGTGGGTCTAACAGGTCTGGAGTGTTGATCACAGCTATGCCTCTTCCGTCTACTTGACCCCTGGCTCTCTCACAGTGGTTTTGTACATAGTTGGGGTCAAATGCCCCTCTTTCCAGGATGAAGTTTCCAACAGCACTCTTCTCAGAGCCATTCTTGCCGAGCAGCACAATCCTTAGCTCTGTAGCACTTTCAGACACTAAAATAAACACCACCACAACCTTATTTAAAATGTTCGCTGTAAAACATTGTTGAAATGTTGACACTAACATTTCTGTTTGCTTTTCTTTCAGTATTACACCATGAACATTATGCACCATATTACAACAGAACAGAATAAATGCACAACTCTTCAATCTAGACAGAGAAATCAAAAATCAGTTGAAAAAAATCTGGTTGATATTTTATTGATCACTCACTCGTAGGGGGCAATAACTCCACACTGTTGGGTCTCTGGGCCCCTGGATTCGAGACTGAAAACACATCAAATTAACACAAGCATCAGTATTTTGTAAAGTCCTTCATGTTGATTGTTGCTTGAATTGAATTTGTGTAACGCGAGGGCAGTATTAAATGAGGGATTTAAAGACTAACTGAAATAATTTTTTTGAAAAGCAAAAAGGAACAATTTAAACCAGAAATAGGTGCTAAGTGGCATTCGTGAGTCCAGGCACTCGTGACGGTTTGAAAGTTAAAAACCCTTTAATGTATGGGCTAAAACGTTATTAAAATACACCAATGTATATTGTCTTCATCAGGTCAGACACCCTGATTCCTCTCTAAGAGCAGCTGTGGTTCTTGTGGAATACCTGAAGCACTCCTGCTACTTCTTGTCTTCTGAAATAATGTTTTGTTGAGTAGCTATGTAGGTATCGCTAAGCTAATTTAATGTCATATCAACGTTATTGTGATAAAAATTATAATAAGAATTGTTTTAAACAGCTTTTATGAATATGTCAAGGTTTCTAAGCTTTGAAGGCACAGTATTGACAGGTGTGAATTAATATAATTCAGGTAGACTGCCAACCCATTTCCTGTTCAGCTGCTGCTAACGTTAGCTACTGTTCAAGATGACAAGAGCAGTTTTTCCACTGGTCGGCCCATACATTTAGCTGTTGTCAACAATAAAACATCATTCCTGGTGAAAAGTGCTTTTGTACTACGATTCTTAAGAGAAATTCTAATAGGAGGGAGGTGGATGCTAAAGTTAGCTATGTAGCTAGCTACCTTGCTAGATAGTGTGGCGATCCTCGCTATATGAGCCACATTACACTGTAAAAAATATTGTGCTAGTTCCACTTAAAAACATTGAGGCAACTATTTGCATTAGCCTTTTGAGGATTTCCAACATGATGTATTTTTACGTATCATATAGTCACCTTTTAGTGTTTCACAAACAATAATATTGTAATGACCTGACTAGATCATAAAATAACAACTGTCCAGACAGAGGAATGAGTTTACGAATGGACGGTTTATTAAACCAACTTTACACAGGCTACTGTTTGGCCGTAGCCCACGCCAAATAAATGAAAGATAACCCACAAGCCAATCGCGACCTTCTCTTGTGAAGCCCAGACGTAAAAAGAGAGAGAACAAAGGCTAAACCTGGTCTTAACTTCCAATGCTCCATCCCCCTGCCCAACCCCCCTCCACGCCACTCCGCCAACCGCCAGGATGCCCGGCATCAGAACATTCCAGGCATTCCCGTGATTGGCAGATAGCAGGTTGATTGACATGTCGGACAGCGAACACTGGGTACTGGTAGGTACAACACAACCATCTACTAGCCTAACACATAACACACAGCTGTCTGTGCGGGTCGCTACAATATATTAAGTCCAGCATATTATTTTATTATTCGCATGTGGATATTCACTTTATTAACCATAGCTGTTAAAGCGCTAGGAGGGAGAGAGCTGCCGCTCTAGCAGGCAGGGGAGGGGCCGTACCACAGAGTTTCTAAACCCAGACATGCAACATTGCGAGACTTCGGGGAACGCTTGCGAAGCAGACTAAGTAGAACAAGCCGGGGTTTGGGGTTTAAGAAGTCAATGTGAGAAGTGAAAATGATTCCTTAGTTGTTCATTTTCTCGAAATCTAAAGGCACAACGTAGATTCGAGCCGATGTCTTAATTATTTTAACATGTTATTACTCCAACTTCGTGAAAGTGACAAACTGTCACGTTTTTATTTTTGTGAAAAACTACTTGATATTGAAGGAGTGCCTTTGAGTTGACGGCCTGCACATGCGCAGACAACCTTTAGCCCCAATGACTTGTTTCTGCGCATGAGCTTAGCTTGCCAACGTCGCCATGACATCGCTTGTGAGTGTGAGCAGGGATTTCTATTGGAGAAGGAGTTTTAGCATATCTTCATACTGTTCTGTCTTTGTCCGTACTGTGATCTACTGACACAAGGAGTTGCACAACTGAATGCATTCAACCGAAATGTGTCTTCCACATTTTAACCCAACAGCTTTGAATCAGAGAGGTGAGGGGGCTTCCTTACCGACATTCGTCATTTTAATTCCTTCTTCCATTGATTAGATATCTCCTAACTTTCTCTCTCTCTCTCTCTCTCTCTCTCTCTCTCCTGCAGCAGTCGCGTTCGGATCTGTATGGGCGCTTCCGGACAAGTCAGTTAAAATTATACCTACAGTACCCGAGACAACCATATCAGTTCTGACACAGACCCGTGACATTATTTAGATTATTAGCGTTCAGGTATTACATTTTTATTAATAAGCTGGAAAACAATAATATGATGCATGCCTAGTGAAGGCCTTCTCCAGAACCCCTTGTTTCAGATATTTCCGGTAAATGATTTTCCAAAGATACAGCAGTGTTGTAGGCCATTTTAGACTAAGAGCAGTTGTCCAATATGAGCCCCAAAAAATAATATTTTGCCAGTTTGGAAAATTGAGTTAGAAATGTATGCCAACAATATCAATGATACCTTACACGATTTGATGAACATAAGGCCAACAGATATATTGTTGAGGTATTACTGCGCTTACCTTTGTCTCTGAATGATGCAGCGTCCGCCATTTCATCCTTCAAATGTCTGTACTGGGACAGATAAATGTGAAAGTGAAAGTTGCAGCAAAACATGTTCCTCCTACCTGTTAAAGGGAGAATTCATTGTGTGGAGTTGTGGAGAGACTGCAATCTACATGTTGAATATGTTTCCAAACCACTAACTTGAGCATTTGTAATCAGAATAACAATAAGACTGAATGCTCTCTACCTGGCATACAGTGCATTCGGAAAGTATTCAGACCCCTTGACTATTTCCACATTTTGTTAAGTTACAGCATAATTCTAAAATGGATTAAATCGTTTTTCCCCCCCTCATCAATCTACACACAATACCCCATAATGACAAAGCAAAAACAGGTTTTAATAAATGTTTGCAAATTTATAAAATACAAAAAACGGAAATATAACATTTACATAAGTATTCAGACCCTTTACTCAGTACTTTGTTGAAGCACCTTTGGAAGCGATTAAAGCCTCAAGTCTTCTTTTGAATGACGCTACAAGCTTGGCATACCGGTATTTGGGGAGTTTCTCCCATTAATCTCTGCAGATCCTCTCAAGCTTTGTCAGGTTGGACGGGGAGCGTCGCTGCACAGCTATTGTCAGGTCTCTACAGAGATGTTAGATCGGGTTCAAATCCGGGCTCTGGCTGGGCCACTCAAGAACATTCAGAGACTTGTCCCGAAGCCACTCCTGCAGTGTCTTGGCTGTGTGCTTAGGGTCGTTGTCCTGTTGGAAGGTGAACCTTCGCCCCATTCTGAGGTCCTGAGCGCTCTGGAGCATGTTTTCATCAAGAATCTCTCTGTACTTTGCTCTGTTCATCTTTCCCTCGATCCTGACTAGTCTCCCAGTCCCTGCCGTTGAAAAACACCCCCACAGCATGATGCTCCCACCACCATGCTTCACCGTAGGGATGTTGCCAGGTTTCCTCCAGACGTGACGCTTGGCATTCAGGCCAAAGAGTTGAATCTTGGTTTCATCCAGACCAGATCATCTTGTTTCTCATGGTCTGAGAGTCCTTTAGGTGCCTTTGGCAAACTCCATGCGGGCTGTCATGTGCCTTTTACTGAGGAGTGGCTTCCGTCTGGCCACTCTACAATAAAGGCCTGATTGGTGGAGTGCTGGAGCGATGGTTGTCCTTCTGGAAGGTTCTCCCATATCCACAGAGGAACTCTGGAGCTCTGTCAGAGTGACCATTGGGTTCTTGGTCATCTCCCTGACCAAGGCCCTTCTACCCTGATTGCTCAGTTTGGCCGGGCGGCCAGCTCTAGGAAGAGTCTTGCTGGTTCCAAACTTCTTCTATTTAAGAATGATGGGGGCCACTGTGTTCTTGGGGACCTTCAATGCTGCAAAACATTTTTGGTACCCTTCCCCAGATCTGTGCCTCGACACAATCCTGTCTCGGAGCTCTACGGACAATTCCTTCGACCTCATGGCTTGGTTTTTTCTCTGACATGCACTGTCAACTGTGGGACCTTATCTAGACAGGTGTGTGCCTTTCCAAATCATGTCCAATCAATTGAATTTACCACAGATGGACTCCAATCAAGTTGTAGAAACATCTCAAGGATTATCAATGGAAACAGGATGCACCTGAGCTCCATTTCGAGTCTCATAGTAAATGGTCTGAAAACGTATGTAAATGTGATATTTCAGTTCATTTTTTTATACATTTGCACACATTTCTAAAAACCTGTTTTTGCTTTGTCATTATGGGGTATCGTGTGTAGATTGATGGGGGAAAAAACTATTTTATCCATTTTAGAATAAGGCAGTAACGTCAAAAATGTGAAAAAAGTCAAACGGTCTGAATACTTTCCGAATGCACTGTACTTTAAATTGCATACCCAAGTCATCTCAGTAGAATAAACCCAGCTCATTTAGCCATTAAATAGCTTGCAGTTGAACAAAAAAAATTCACAAACAAACATTCTGCCCCTTTCCAGTTGAAGCTATTAAGAGTCTTTCGGCAAACATTGTTCAACAAAAAAATGAATAATTGTAAAACACAAATGGTTTTTATTGTACAATTCAAATAAATAGCATATTTGATTAATATTGGACATATACTGTACATATCTCCAATCCCACATCAAAGTAATTAGCTAAATTACTTGGTTTGATGTTACTCTGAAGTGATTTGAACAGGCTAGGTATATCTAGCTAGGCAAAACAAAACAGTAAAGACAGAATACCAAAATGTCTCCAGGTACAGTACCTCTATATAGTGTGGCGGACACGAGATTCGAACCCACACCACAATGCCACCTACTTCAGGAACACTGTCAATAACACTGATCCAGAAAACACAAGCCATTTCTAGGTTGGGACTGACAGTAGCCTACAGATTTCAGGAAGGCAGTATCGATATTAACCAAACCATCTGCTACAGTATTTCAATGATAAAAGTAGAATGTTATGGATATACATTATACATTGAGAATGATATGGAGATAGTACCCATAGTTACATATGAAAGAGCCAGGGGAGGTTGTTACACATATGGGCTCTGTTAATAAGAATAGCAGAGTGAGAGGAGAAAGTATAGAATAAGTAATGGGATGGAAGAAGAGTTGTGAGTTAGACTGTGGGTTGAAGAAGAGTTGTGTGTTAGGCTGTGGGTTGAAGAAGAGTTGTGTGTTAGACTGTGGGTTGAAGAAGAGTTGTGTGTTAGGTTGTGGGTTGAGGAAGAGTTGTGCGGGGGTCTGAATACTTATGTAAATAAGGTATTTATGTTTGTTATTTGTAATACATTTGCAAAAATTTCTAAAAACCTGTTTTCGCTTTGTCATTATGGGGTATAGTGTGTAGATTGATGACGAAAAAAAATAATTTAATCCATTTTAGAATAAGGCTGTAACGTAACAAAATGTGGAAAAGGTCAAGGGGTCTGAATACTTTCCTAATACACTGTATACTGAATGGTATGTCATACCAAAATATTTTCAGACATAAACATACTGTGATACCATTATATGCAAGTACACACATCCTTACAGTACACACATCCTAACAATACATACATCCTGACAATACACACATCCGTACAATACACACATCCTGACAATACACACATCCTGACAATACACACATCCGTACAGTACACACATCCTGACAATACACACATCCTTACAGTACACACATCCTAACAATACACACATCCTTACAGTATACACATCCTTACAGTACACACATCCTTACAATACACACATCCTTACAATACACACATCCTTACAGAACACACATCCTTACAGAACACACATCCTTACAGTACACACATCCTTACAGTACATACACAAATGTCCATGTAGTGGTGTACTCAAACATACTTATGTACTGGTGTTGATGTCTTTATTTAATCTAATATGGCACTTTTTGAGTCCACATTCTCTTCTTAATATATGCTGTCCTTCTCTCTATTGTTCCAGCATCTGCAGTATCCAGGGATGTCCGCAGCAAGAGGAGTCTTTCTGTTCCCATGCCTATCCTCCAGCGGAGGAGGTGGTATGTGTGTACAGTACATGTGTGTATGTATGTTTGAAGGATGAGTCTAGGTGTGTGTGTGTGTGTGTATGTATGTATGTTTGAAGGGTGTGTCTAGGGGTGTGTGTGTGTGTGTGTATGTTTGAAGGATGTGTCTAGGTGTGTGTGTGTATGTATGTTTGAAGGATGTGTCTAGGTGTGTGTGTGTGTGTGTGTGTGTGTGTATGTATGTTTGAAGCTGGTTGAGAGAACGCCAAGAGTGTGCAAAGCTGTCATCAAGGCAAAGGGTGGCTACTTTGAAGAATCTAAAATATCAAATATATTTTGATTTGTTTAACACTCAAACACTCGTAAGGCCCCCCCAGCGCTGCCACAGTTCCAGATCCGCTCCCGCCTGGGCGTCCTCGGGAAGACCAAGGAGGGCCATAACTGCTACGTGCACTACGACAAGGACTGCACTCCTGTGGAGGCTAACGACGAACCCAAGGCCCCCGCCGCACCCCTGGGCCATCCCTACGACTTCACCTGTAACGGCATGTCCGCCCCCACTCCGCTCACCGCAGAGGCCGACACGCCCAAGAGCGGCGTGATCCTGCCCGATCCCGACTGCGACCCCGAATACGACTACAACTGCCGCCTTCGTCGTGCAGAGGACTCCCCCGCTGCGACGGAACCGGCGGCCAAGGAGCCCAAGGAGGAGCCGGTGCAGCAGAAGGCCGTGCCTGAGTACGCCGTCCCACAGTTCGAAGACTTCCTCAGGAGCTACATGGCAAGTACACACATCCTTACAGTACAGGAAGAAGTAAATTAAAAAACACACAACGTCACACAAATGTCAACTAGACGCTAGATCTAGATCACTAGGAAGAAAATGAGACAAGGTAATATGTTACACACACACACATACACACACACACACTCACAGTCCTCCCAAGTTGCTAACATAGCGTAGAATCCCGTATTATCGGCATATTCAACAGCGTTTAAGAAATATATTACCTTCAACAGTGTTATCTTGTGATCAAGCCTTCAATGTTTTGTGATTATTGGTGTCGTAAAAATGTTAGCTAACGGTTTAGCAATTTGACATTTCATTTGAAATATTACTGTTATCTGCTTTTGATAAGCGGTTTAGCAAAAAAATACTCCCGTATTATCTGTATACGGCCCCCAGTTATTGGGCACCTTACTATTTTGTTCAATTACAAGATATATCCGTTTAATTTTGTTGAAAAAAGAGACACCAACCACGTACCCGAAGTGTTTACTAGATAGTTGACTAGTTGGTCTTCTGGTAAAAAATAATGATTTGCCTGTCAACTTTTCATTGCGTAGCCCGGTGCGCCCTCTTGTGGACTCTAAAAAATGGTTATTCACCAACATATTCAGTGTTGTAACCAAATGAAATATGAGTATTAATAATTTACATCAAATACACTTTAATTTCAGTTATGTGCATTAACATAAAACAATGAAAACACTGTTGGAGTTTGTGTTGCAGAGGTGCACTTGGAAAGTAAAGGAAGAAATACACAAGATGGGTTCAATATATATATATTATATTTTAGACATTTTTTTTTTTTTAACAACTAAATAATTTCATATGAACACAAACAAAACAAACAATTAAATCTGGACCTCCATCCCTATATTGTCACAAAAATCACAATAAAAATCCAGCTCCACCGCTACCTCTTGATCCCACTGCACACACCTGCAGTGGAACCAGTGCTGGCAGAAGTCACAGCACACCCATGGCACGTCGGATCTACACTCCTGAGAGGGGCTTGCAGGCGGATCACACTCCCCGTAGCGAGCACAGCAGGTGGTGTCTTCTTTTATAAAAAATAAAATAATAATACAAATTGATTAATATGGTTTTGCAAAATGTAGAAGTTCTTCAACAACAATAGTAATTGATACAACTGAGAGAGCGAGAAAAACAGATTATGAAGTACCTGAGAGTGGTGCCATGGGTGGTGTGACAGATGTGACCGGTGTAGCTTTTCTCTTCCTTTTTCTGTGCTGCAGTTTGAGAAAAAGTAGTGTTAGACAGAGCATGTTGCATGAAAACCGTTTTCAACTTTTTTACATCAATACCTCTGGAGGAAGCTGCAGAGGTTTTGGAGGAGGCAGAGATGACTTGAGGGCTGGTGCTATGTACTGTAGATATATATATATATATATATATATATATATATATATATATATTTTACATTGCTGTTTTATAAAACAGATAACAAACAGTCATTTTTTCGTAATTTAACATGTGTTTACCTGTGGAGGTGGTGGTATTCAAATTGCAGGGGGCAGGGACACCAGATGAGGCTGCTATGGTGGTGTGACCAGGGGAGACGGAGGAGGCAGTTTGTCCAGAGGAGGCCTTGTTGGTGGTGACAGACATGGGGGGTGGTGTGCATTGGGGTGGTGGTGGACAAAACCGCCGACGATGGCTTGGAGGAGCTGGTGTTTGTAATGGTGGGGTTGAGGGGCCGACGATGGTGTGGCCGGGAGAGTAGGCATGTGGCCTTCTTCTGCAGCTGGGGACTCCGGCGGCTCCTACAGGTGTTGCACACTGGGAGGCACTGGCAGTGGTGATGCAGCTGTCAGGAGTGGTTCCAGCAGGGGGGTCCAGCAGAGGCGATGGCGTCAATGGTCTCATCCATGGCAGCCCTCTCCTGTGCCCTCTGTGTTCTGAGGGCTGCCCGACGCTCTTTCTCCTCTGCCTCGGCCCTCTCCTTCTCACCCCTCTCCTGCCACTGGCGCGTGTATTCCTCCCGGTGAGGCATGTGGCGACCACAGGGAGTCTTCTGTATCGGTCCAGCCGATACTTCAGGACAGTAAGGATGTGCCCCAGGTCCTTCGCTATCAGTCCCCCCTCTGTTAGGGGGTGCTCTTCTAGAGCTAGGGATAGGACTGGAGCAGCGGCTGGGACTGGGGCAGGGGCTGAGGGTCCTCCTGTGGTCGCTGGGGAGGAGGTGCTGATGGATGGCACAGTGCTGCTGGTTCCAGTAGAGACGGTGTTGGGACCCGGTAGGGTCCGAGACGGCATTAAACGGGACCCTTCAATGGCTGAAGGGTCAAAAGGAAAGAGGCCACACTTCTTAAACCCTTCCACCACATAGCGCATGTCCTTGCATCGCTGGTGCAGGGTAGCGGAATACTCTGGCAAATTCTGATTTGTTTACCATGTAGGAGTGGTCAAAATGGCTAAGGTCTCCAGCTACCTTGGAGAACTCAGCCTTTAAAGGGCCAAAGTATGCCACGTCCAGCGGCTGCAGGACATGGGTGCAGTGTGGTGGAAGACAAAGAAGTATAACCCCTTCCCTTAGTGCCGCCGCGAGCACCTCCGGGTCCATGTGGCTCTTGTGCCCATCGAAGAGGAGAAGGAGAGGGCGCTCTTTCACTGCATACTTAATGAAGTGCTGAAACCACTTCCTGAACAGGTCCCCGTCAATGTAGCCACTGCTTGACCGTCCATACAAGGCTTGGCGGGGGGCCTCCCAGTGTGTAGTGGCCACCGGGGAAACACTTGGGGTAGATGATAAACGGGGGGACGTCCTCCCCAGCTGAGTTGAAGCAGGCCAGCACTGTGATGTGCTCCTTGGTCCCCGGAGCCTGCTGGTACACGTGTTTTGCACCCCGGGGAGCCAGCACTTTGTGCCTGCTCTGGTCGCTACGAAACCCAGACTCATCGCAGTTATAGATTTGTCTGGGTTTCTCCCTCAACCCACTCTCCTCCAAGTGCTTCTCATAAGAAGTGAAGAAGGTGTCCATCGTCGGACGTGTGGCACACTTAGCTCTCCCCCTATCCAGGGTGTCCGGCCTCATGCTCAGGTTCTTGTGCCTCTTCCTGAACATTTCCCACCACCTCTTCCCCAGTGGTGGGATTGTTTCCCCTGGGTGCCGAAACCTACAATAGAATATAATATATAATTGTCCATCCAGGATGAAAATGTTTGTTTTGGCATCACCATACACATCCACATTTACATCACACACATTGAGAACAGTCAGTCCACCAATCTACATACATAAACACATAGAACACCAAATACCTGCGTATTTCGTCAGCGTATTTCATCAGCCTCTGTCTGGTGAAGGGGAACCCATGGCTGGCGCAGTAGATACAGTACTGCACCAGAGACTTTTCATCCTCTGGTGCAAGCAATGTGGGTGGTCCACTGCGACAACCATGGGTCACCCGGCCGCTCAGCCTGTCCGCCAGGGTCTGCCGAGGTACACCATGCACCTTGGTAGATAAGAAAGAAAACTGTTACTAGCAGATAAAATTCACATACACATGGTCATCTCCTAAAAACAAAAGATGCCTAACCTTGGCAGCCTGGCGGATAGCCATCCCTGCCCCATGTCCTCCATGGCATGGAACATGTCCACCTCACTCCCACTGCTTCCTCTTGACCTTCTCCATGCTGTGGTGTTAATACATGTAGCTAAATAACTTGGCATACGATACACATTTTAGAAAGATAACTCAATCTGAATATGTATAAACATTTACATTTCAGAGCTAAGGCATTGAAAGGTGATGAAAGTTTTCACAATAACTGAAAGTGTACCCATGTTTTTTGTTTGATGTTATCTGTAATGAAAATTAGTGTCCCAATTAGTGTAATATTGATGCATACATTGTACCATTTAACTAAATACTGCCTCTATGTAGCTGTTGTAAGATGAAACATAGCCAACAGTGATAGGTGTCGAAAAGTTAATGGTTCAAAGTTCCAAATACATTTTTGCAGATTGTGCAAAACGCCTCCGTCAGAGGACTCCAATTTTGATACGGTAAAGCTTGACAACATGCAGCTGTTTTCGTGATATGTATTATCTAACATGCAGCTGTTTTCATGATATGTATTATCTAACACTTACAATTTCTTTCCTTTTTGCTTACTTAGCAGTTCTATCAACATTTAGCAACTAAGATAGAAACATTAGAAAATCCGTTAGCTATATTTCAGAGGTAAAAAGTTGGATATTAAATTAGGTGTGGTCTGTCGCGCAGTCGAATTTTACAATATGCAGCGTGTTCCACAAAATGTGTACATATAACTTTTTTGAAAACTCTCAAAACCTAACTTAACTTACATAAATTGCACTGAAAATCGGTGGTCAGCTAGCTAAAAGGGTGTCGTTAGTCACAAAACTTACCGTTATTTTCCAGTCCATTTAAATGTTGAGCTCGAGGTGATTCAGTCCTCCAACCGCTAGAGAGTGTCTGAGGTCAGGGGGTGTCCGATGTTTGGGGAAAATGTTCTATCTCCCATGGTCCATTACTGCTAAAGCAGGACGACTAGTGTCTTATCAACAGGAAGATCCAGACCTGCAATAGTGAATCAGATTTGCTCAGTTACAGTGCCTGAAGGTGTATCATTTTACTGTCAGTGATATACTGGCTGGGATATACTGGCTGGGATATACTGGCTGGGATATACTGGCTGTGATATACTGGCTGGGATATACTGGCTGTGATATACTGGCTGTGATATACTGGCTGGGATATACTGGCTGTGATATACTGGCTGTGATATACTGGCTGGGATATACTGGCTGTGATATACTGGCTGGGATATACTGGCTGTGATATACTGGCTGGGATATACTGGCTGGGATATACTGTCTGTGGGGAACCCAACATGAGTCCCTCTAGGTTTTATGGTCCCATAGAAGTCTGTGTGAAAGGTGCGCATTAAAAACTATGTTTATCTGTAGAAGAAAATCCTCTGTAATGTGTTTGTAGAATAGGGGTAGCTAGCATACTTGAAGACTGTCAATATGTTGGTATGTTTTCTGTGGTTGTACATTGTCAATTTCCAGTGTTTTGTGAACATAGTCTATCTTGAGTGTATTTAATGTTGTTTTCATAGCTTTTCTAAAACCTGTCAACCTCAAACCCTTCCCCTGGTTAGTTTTTATTTATTTATTTCCAAATAAAACGTTTTGAAACAAGCTGCTATTTTTTTTATGGAAACATGCATTAATACCCACAGTACACAATGACGTAACCGATATATCACAGTTTCTCTGATAACGTGTGAATACTCACATGAAAACACAGTAAAAAGCCATTGCTGTCTGAAATGTATGTCATATTAGCAAACGTTCAGCATTTTAGAGATAATAATATTCAGCGCTGGTCATCCCCTGAATTCACCAGTGGTGTCAGCAGTGGGATCCAGGCGGTGTGGGAAGGGCATTGTAGGCGTATCCAGGAAGTCAGAAGAAGTATCAATATCACGACAGGGCTTTTCTTACGACTGAAAGCTGACTGAAACATTATATAGACTCAGATGTAGAAGACATAACACGATTTTCCACTCAGCCATGGACTCATATTATTTACACATATTTCATGGTTTTCTTGTACAGTGCCCTCCATAATTATTGGGACAGTGAAGCATTTTTAAAATGTTGTCTCTATACTCCAAAAGTTTGGATTTGAAATCAGAAAATGGCTATGTGTTAAAATGCTGACTGTCAGCTTTAATTTGAGGGTATTTTCATCCATTAGAGGGTGACAGTTTAGACATTACAGCACTTTTTGAACATAGTTTCTCCATTTCAGGGTACCAAAAGTATTGGGACAAATTCACTTATATGTGTATTAAAGTAGTAAAAAGTAAAGTATTTGGTCCCATACTTATACCACTCAATGACTACATCAAGCTTGTGACTACAAATGTGTTGGATGCATCTGCTGTTTGTTTTGGTTGTGTTTCAGATTATTTTGTGCCCAATACAAATGAATGGTATTTAATGTCGAGTCACCCCCCAATGTCTTGTCTGTGCGTCTAACTTTCTCACTCAAATTTGTCCCAATACTTTTGGTCTCCTAAAATGGGGGGACTATGTACAACACGTGCTGTCATTGCTTAACGGTTCACCTGATATGGATGAAAATACCCTCAAAATAAAGCTGACAGTCTGCACTTTAACCTCATAGTCAAAATAATAACAAAATGCTTCACTGTCCCATTAATTACGAAAGGCACTGTGTCTTGGACTGGACATTGAATTGCCAGAGCTCCATCCAGCCCTCATTAAAGTGCTGAAACCAAATGAACGTACAGTTCAGTATATTACAAACCTTCTGACTGAGAAGCATAGAAGGAAAATACAACAACTGTATGAGTTTCACAGGTATCAGTTTGCTTTAGCTGCCGCCGTTGGTGATGGAGCCCTCTTGTTTTTCAACTGTCACCAGACGGAGCACACACACTGGGTTCAGGTAGTCATTACATTCTCCCCTGCTTGCTACCTGCTTTTAAAACTGTCAGCAGCAGTTGGCTACACCTTGAGGCCAAAGTGTGCTTCTGGAAACCAGTGGAAATATCCCCTGAATTGCAGGTGTCGTCTTGTAAATATTTGGTTTCTGGTGTTTCTGCTGGTTGAAGAGAGTTAAGACCCACTCGGCTAGGGAATGGACTACCGAGGCTACTTTAGATTTACTGCTCACTGAAATCAATTTTCTCAAAAAGGTTTTAAAACAGCTTTGGGTAAAACAGCTCTGCAGTTTTATCTTAGTTTTCACATGTAGGGCCGTGTTCCCACACATTCATTAACCCTAGTCCTGGACTACAATACATTTTCAATGGAGAATCTATATTGGGGACCTTTAAAAGAACTCAGCTGTGTTTTAAACAAGGCTATGGGAACAGCTATGAAGTGAAAGGAAGAAATAAAGATAAAACCCATTTGTTGATTAGTCTTTTATTCTCTGGTTTGAACAACACAAAGACAGAAATAGCATCAGAATATATAAAGCACAGTCACAGATAGAAAAATTAAACATATGAACTCAACAAAACTAAACATTATCTCAGCTTTTACACCACCATCATGATTCAATGACAAGTGGTGTATTTTATAAATGGTGTATTTGTATCACCACAGTCATGTACTGCACACCATTAATTTATTTGACTTTAGTAGGCCTTCAATATACTTTGCTAATGCTTCATGTAAAGATGACATTGTTTTCTGTAGATGTGCTGGTCTATCATTTTGTAATAAAAAAATGAAGCACTTTTCTGTCCCGGACTGCTTCTTTATAACGTGTATATTGTGGGTATTAGTATTTAGTGTAATTGACAGTGTCCTTGAATGGAGACTGTTAACTAATTTCAGACTTTTGGAAAATGACACCCTGGCACGTTGATAAAAAATGACATCAACAATCCAGCAACATCTTTACTTTCATGAGTCATGGCCTGTCTGATCTGTCCAAGGAAAGGAAAGGGCTTTGAACAAGGGTAATAAACAGTTCCAACAAATAGGTTTAGAAACCATAAATGGAGTTTTGGACAATTCCCCTTTATGTACTGATGTACATGTAGTTCTAGGACAGAGAACATCTATTCAAAATAGTATCTGAAGTTCTGTAGATCAGGCAGCTATCACATCACAGGGAGAGTGAAGTGAAGCATCATGGACAAGCACGCAGCCGCAGATGCTCTGTGTGGGAGTCTAGCCTCTTGCATCACGCTTACTCCGCAATATCTTTGGTTCAAACTGCTGCTCATATCGCTGCAGTTTAAACATATATTTACATTTCAGGTATTAACTTACAATGATCATTAGTTATAAGAAACTGGGTGGTTTAAGCCCTGAATGCTGATTGGCTGGAAGCCGTGGTATATCAGACCATATACCACGGGTATGACCCCAAAAATATTTTACTGCTCTAATTACGTTGGTAACCAGTTTTTGATTTTTTGCTCCTCCTCCATTTTTCTATTTTCATCCTCTAGAAATCTTCTTTCCTGTTCCTCTCTATGTTCTCTCTCCCACTGATCTTTCTGCATTGTCATTTTGTTTGTTAACTGTTATGACGAGTTTCTCTGGTATCAAGTACTTCAGGATGTAAGAGAATATGGGACACAGATGGAGAGTTGATTTATCATTATTTAATTCAGGACTGGATTCGTGTGACAGGCGGTACGTGCCTCTTGTCATCCGAATGACTTCCATAGAAAATCTCTCAGTTTATATAATGCTCTCCGAGCTACTTCTGTCCATCAGCTGCCAACCATTATTGAGTGTCACTCATCTACCACAATAGCATCCCCATACATGGTATCGTGTGGCACCCTAGCCAGGCCATTGGACTCTCACATTATTTCACATGTGGATTTGTCTGGATTTAACAACTTTTTAATCTCTACTTTGTGCTTCTCTTCCAATTCGTTGATTTTATCAGACAGTGTTGTTTTATCATGACCATATAGAGCATTTAAAAGATCATACTCCTCTTTGTGCTTTTGTATTAGTTTCTTCGTCTCTTCATGTTGATCCAATAATTTTTTGGATGTCATTTTCATATTTCTCTTTAAAGTTATTATTTTCCTCTGCATGTTTTCTGGCCTCTTGTTCATATTTATCCATCATTTCTTTTGTTTTCCTTTCATACTCTTCCTCCATTTCCTTCATTTTCTTCTCTTCTTGTTCTCTCCTGACCTTTTCTTCCTTCTCTTTCCTCATGTTCTCTTCTTCACGTTTTTCTTGAAATTTTTCCTCCAGTTTTCTTAGTCTTAGTCTCTCCTCCTCTCTTGATTTACATCCTCTTTAAATCTTCTTTCCTGTTCCTCTCTCGTTCTTTCTCCCACTGATCTTGCTGCATTTTCATTTTGTCTATCAACTCTCTCCTCTTTTCTTCAACGTCTTTTTCTATTCTGTCTCTTTCTTTCCACTCTATTTCTCTCCTCTTCTCTTCTGATTCCTTCATCTTTATTCTCTCTTGTTCCCTCTCTCTTTCAAACTCCTCTCTCAATCTCCTCTGTTTTTTCTCTTGTTCTCCAAGAGTTTCTACCTCCTTCTGTCTCCTCAGCCTTTCTTCTTCCTGTTGTCTGTCTCTTTCTTTCTTCAACTGTTCCTCCCATTCCTCTTTTTCTCTCTACGCATGACCTCTTGGAGTTCTGTTTGACCTTTCTCTGCTTCCTTTATTTTGCTTTGCCACTCTTGTCTTTCTTTCTCTTCATGTTTCCTCCTCTCATCCTCTTCTTTCTCTCTCCCTTTCCATTTCTTCATCCTGTTTCCTTTTCAGTTCTGCAAACTGCCTTTCTTGATTTTTAACCAATTCTTCTCTGTCTTTCTCTTCTTTTCTCTGTTGTTCCATTCTCATTTTATATTCTCTCTCCTTTTCTCTTTGATGGTTTTCCAACTCTTTTTTCTGAGATTGTATCTCTTTTTCCATCTTCTCTTTTTCTGTGGCCCATGTTTCTTTTTTCAACTTTTCATCTTCTTTCTTTTTCTCGTCCTTCAACTTACTTTCTTCCTTCTCTGCTTTCTCCTTTTCTTCATGCTCTTTTCTAATAGCTTCCTCTCTCTCTCTCAACATGTTTTCTCTCTGCTTTCTTTCCTCCTGAACTTTCAATCTCTCTTCTTCCAACTTTGACTTTATCTTTTCCATGGCTGTTTCATGGCTGACCTTCAGTTTCTCCATGTCAGCCTTAATCTCCATCTCTCTCTCCTTCAGTATTTCTTCCTGTTTCTGTTTAATGGCTGCCTCTGCCTCCTGGAACATCTCATTGGTGTAGAAACTGCCCTTGTTCGTGGACACCATTTCGTTAATCTTCTTAAGAAGCTCAGTGACCTGTGTGCGGTCATCTTTAACTCTGTTGTTGAAGACATGGAGTCTGCCTCCACAATCTCTGATCAGTTTTTTCAGTTTGGCATTCTTGCTTTCCTCAATGTAATCTTGAATCGACGTTCTTTCCAAGTCATCTCCTCTAGTAAACAGAACTAAGCAGAACATTCCTGCCCCGTGGACCAAAGGTTGTCTCTATGAGGTCCAAAGTCTCCAGCTCCTCTTGTGTCATTGTCCCGATTCTTAACACTATGATAAACACATGGGGTCCAGGAGCTGACAGGGGAAACACATTTCACTATCTCTTGCTGAACATCTTTATTAGACAATGTTGTGTCAAAAAGGCCAGGGGTGTCCACCACAGCAACTGTTCTTCCATCAACTTTACCGACTGCCTTCTTGCAAACTGTTGTCGTAGAATTACTGCTGATTTTAGACTCAAATTCCTTTCTGCCCAGGATAGTGTTTGCGGAGGCGCTTTTCCCATTTCCAGTTTTCCCAATCAGCACCACCCTCACGCACTCTGTGCTGGAGCACTCCATTTCAGCACCTACAAATTAAACAATACATTATCATAAATTAATGTTAATTACTGCATAAATTGGTATTGAAATCATCACAGAAGGCTCATACTGTAAAATACTTGCTTTCCCAATCACTGCCCAATATTTGTTCATCCCTGTGTTCAACAAACTCACCTTGTGACATGTTGCTGATTTTCTGCTCTAAATCCTTGATTCTTCTGTTCTTTTCGTCCAGTTCTGATTGATACTTAGCCTCCAGCCTCAAGTCCTGTGCCTCCATATACATGTATAGAGTGTAGCATGTCTTGTTTTGATCCATCATTTGGACTATTTTTGCTACAAGCTCTTTCGTCTGCTTGGCATTCTCAATCTTCGAAGCATCAAAGATTTTATACCGCCCTCCGCATATCTTGATCAATCGCTTTGTGTCTGCATTTTGTTCCACAAAGTCAACTGCAGTTTTATCAACTGGAATGTAATCCTGTCTAAACAGGACCATGGCAAAGTCATTGACTCGTGAGCTGAGAATCTTCTGGATGGTCTCTAACTCTCCTTTGTCTTCATCAGTGAGTGGACCAAAAGGTACGACCAGGAGGAAAGCATGGACTCCAGAGTCACAGAGAGAGACACAGCGGAAAGTCTCACGCGTCACTTCCTCCTGAGTGAGATGTGTTCCATTCAGAGCAGGCAGCTCGATGAGGGTGACAGGCCGACCACACACCTCTCCTCCTCTCTTCACACACACTGAGGAAGAGCTGGACTTTGGACTGGACTCTCTCTGACCCAGTAAGGCATTGGCTATAGAAGTCTTCCCAGCTCCTCTTCTGCCACACAGCACCACGTTCAGTCTCTGAGCCTTTGGTGTCATGGTATCATGTGTCGTCTCTTCATTGGAGGTGAGGTATCTCCATTCATTCTCCTCTACCATCTTTTCAATCTTTTCAGTTAACTCTTTGTGGTCACTTCCTTGTTTGGACATTTCATGAAGCCTTCCTTCACATTCTTCAATCATTTGACTCAGATGAGGATTTCCTGCAACTTCCTTGTGAGTAATGATCACCATTGAGTGCTTGAAGGCCTCATTACCAAATATGCTCAGGATGAACTTCAATGTTTTTCTGTTCTCCTCTGTGAACTCCTCAGGCTTCAACACCAGCAGGATCCCATGAGGCACAGGGGCAGAGAGGGACTTACATTTCTCCATCTCCTGCATCAGGGACTCCACATTCAGAGAAAATAAGTCTGGAGTCTTTACAACAGTAACAGACTTGCCTTTCACCTTCCCATTGGCTGACTCACATTGCTTTTTAGAGAAACGAGCAGACTTAAAAGCCTCATTCTGTAGGATCATGTTACCCACTACATTCTTCTTGTCATCACTCTTCCCCAGAAGCACAATCCTGAGTGAAGACACTGTAAAACACATGTAACATTGATTAACATATGCATTTAAACAAATTGTAGTTTATCAATTTACATATTGGATTGACTCCTGCTGCAAATTAAAATGTCAGCAATAGTCACTAATATTAAGTAAGTACATGTGTATTAAATCCTCAGTTAAGCTAATATGATGTACTACTAATACAACAAATTACATGACCCATGAACCAATGTCCCTCTTGGGAATGTTTTCACAATTGTTCTGAATTTTACAAACATAATCTAATTACATTATGAAAAATAACCATTTTGAAGTCCTGCTCTGCAAGATGATCATCCTAGTTAGTCAAGTGAATAAGAAAACGGTTATCTATTTACTTTCAAATGTCAATTCTGCCTACACAGCTGTTATATTGTTTTTGCCTATCAAGATAGACATTTTGAAAACAGCGCTTCAAAAATAATGATAATTTGGACAAATCGTAACTGAGCCGTAGCCATCCCACTTTAATACAGACGTTGTAACATAGTGTAAATGAGACATACTGAATTTTACCCACCACATTTTGCTCCACTGTGTGATTGCTCCCCCACATTTTCCTTAAGCAACGTCAAACCTGAAAAAGTGTTGACAATCAATACCAGTGACTTTATCTTTGCAGTCCCTTTCAACCAAGCATGATGAAACAAAAAAACAGTCATCCTTACTATGAGGGTTGAATATAAGTTGACATTATTAATGCTATAGTTCAATATCACCAATATTAGCATTTTTCACGTTTCAAGTCCAAATCATCCTAAAGGGTCTGAAATTGATTGTAGTTCAATTAAGTTACTTTAAAATGATTTTAATCTCAGTTATCCCAGAAGTCTTACGTAATTGGTCAGCTGCTTGATTCAGTTCTGGGTCCATACGTGTTAAGAGAAGGGATTAAGAGATGCTAGAACGAGAAGCGAAACCGGAACATGGAGCTCCACCTTCTCTCTTTGCAAATAACGGCCGAATGTCCCCTCCCCTTCCGAAATTCGAAAGATGCTAACACCTGCAAAGTCGTGATTTGTTCAAATAAATGACGAGAAACCCAAACACTGGAACTCCTGCTGCTCCCTATCCTTCCTGACAGATTCTACAGTCCAAGTTATGTTTTCCTAGATCTGTCCACAAGAGACTTGGATGATTTTGACATTGAGCGCCAAGAAATACTAATTTTAGGGATGTTGACTGGCATTGGATTTGTGCCACAGATGCTAAAAAGTTAGCATCTGGAGACAGTGGCCAGGTAAACAAAACCAAAGCATGGGTTGCCGTCTTACCTTGTCCAAAGAGTGCTTAGAGGGTAAGGAAACCAATATATAATATTGTTAAGTTGGGGAACTATCCCTTTAATACTGTCAACTTATATTCAATGCTCATATTACTATAACTTTTGTCAGTGTGCTGTGTACTTACCAACTTCTCTGACGTTCTGCAAATTGCAAAATTGTGCTGATTCACCTTGTTTCAAAACATCCTTTACAAGTTCTTCCTCAGAGGAAGATTTGAGGCTCCAATCATTTTTACTCCTGTGGATTTCCTCTTTCCCTTGTACCATGCCACTTGTAGTATCTTCAAATAGCTCACAGGTGAGATAGCCTCCTCCATTCTCCTTTACAATCTTGTCAACATCTGCCATAAGTTGAGCGCGGTCACTGGGGTGCTGCCTCCCTCTACAGGCGCGGTGCATGACGTACTGCCTCCCTCTACATTCTCTGACCATCTGATTCAGAGGGTGATCATCATGCATGTGTCCCCTCCTGTCTTCATGAGTTGTCAGTACCATTGAGTAGTCAAAGGACCGGTCACTGAGGGTGTCTAGAATTTGCCTGATTCTGTCTCCCTCTTGTTGTGTGAACTCCTCAGGCTGCAGGACCAACAGGAACACATGAGGTCCTGGGTCAGACAGAGTGACACACCAACGCAGTTCCTCTGAGAGTTTGTCATGTGAGATGTGAGGGTCTAACAGGTCTGGAGTGTTGATCACAGCTATGCCTCTTCCATCTATTTGACCCCTGGCTCTCTCACAGCGACTTTGTACATAGTTGGGGTCAAATGCCCCTCTTTCCAGGATGAAGTTTCCAACAGCACTCTTCTCAGGGCCATTCTTGCCGAGCAGCACAATCCTTAGCTCTGTAGCACTTTCAGACACTGTAAAATAAACACCACCACAACCTTATTTAAAATGTTCGCTGTAAAACATTGTTGAAATGTTGACACTAACATTTTTGTTTGCTTTTCTTTCAGTATTACACCATCAACATTATGCACCATATTACAACAGAACAACATAAATGCACAACTCTTCAATCTAGACAGAGAAATCAAAAATCAGTTGAAAAAAATCTGGTTGATATTTTATTGATCACTCACTCCTTGGGGGCAATAACTCCACACTGTTGCGTCTCTGGACCCCTGGATTCGAGACTGAAAACACATCAAATTAACACAAGCATCAGTATTCTGTAAAGTTGTAAATGTAGATTTTTTTCTTTAATTGAATGTGTGTAACTCAGTGTAGTATTAAATGACAAACTTTTAAAAGTATTTAAAGACTAACTGAAATACGTTTTTGAAAAGCAAAAAGGAACAATTATAACCAAGACTTGTGACTAAGTGGCATAAAAATTCCAAGTCCAGGCACACGTAAGGCTTTGAAAGTTAAAAACCCTTTAATGTATGGGCTAAAACGTTATTAAAATACACCAACGCATATCGTCTTCATCAGGTCAGACACCCTGATTACCCTCTAAGAGCAGCTGTGGTTCTTGCGGAATACCTGAAGCGCTCCTGCTACTTCTTTACTTCTGAATACATTTTTGGTTCAGTATGTACGTTATCGCTAAGCTAATTTAATGTCATATCAATGTTACTTTGGACAATTTCTCAAATAAGAATTGTTATAAACAGCTTTTATGAATATGTCAAGGTTTCTAAGCTTTGAAGGCTCAAGATTGACATGCGTGAATTAATATAATTCCGGTTGACTGACAACCCATTTCCTGTACAGCTGCTGCTAACGTTAGCTACTGTTCATGATGACAAGAGCAGTTTTTCACTGGTCAGCCCATACATTTAGCTGTTGTCAACAATAAAACATCATTCCTTGTGAAAAGTGCTTTTGTACTAGGATTCTGAAGAGAAATTCTAACAGGAGGGAGGTGGATGCTAAAGTTAGCTATCTAGCTAGCTACCTTGCTAGATAGTGTAGCAGTCCTCGCTATATGAGCCACATTACACTGTAAAAAATATTGTGCTACTTAAAAACATTGAGGCAACTACTTGCATTAGCTTTTTGAGGATTTCCAACATGATGTATTTTTACGTATAATATACTCACCTTTTAGTGTTTCACAAACACTAATATATTAAGTTAAGCTTTTTTTTTTTTTTAAAGATCTAACTTAATTGTATAAAATCCTGAACTGTTATTGTACATTAGATCTACTTAATCTCTCTGGTTAGTTACTTTCATTGATAGTGTTTTAGTGTTAAACATGGCTTTATATACAGTATTTCATCCCTTTACATTTTTATCCACTATAGCAGGAATTGTTGAGCACAGTGCTCATTCCACTAGCATTAACTGGAGGTAAAGCATTGTAGCTTGACCTATTTGCCTCTGTCAAGAGTGGCGCACATGCTCTTACTAATGGTGAGAGTGGGTGGTCTCATCATTGAATGTCAATTTGCCCGACCGTTTTGATATCCGTTCATCATGATCCATTCCACCTTATAGCATAACAAACTGTTTCATACTAATATACAAATGTGCTTTTCGTTCTTCAGACATGCATACAACATTGTGTAAAAGTGTAGTAAAGTTTAAAAATATATACACTACCATTCAAAAGTTTGGGGTCACTTAGAATTGTCTTTGTTTTCGAAAGAAAAGCTTTTTTTTTGTCCATTAAAATAACATGAAATTGATCAGAAATACAGTGTAGACATTGTTCATGTTGTAAATGGCTATTGTAGCTGGAAACGGCTGCTTTTTAATGGGATATCTACATAGGCGTACAGAGGCCCATTATCAGCAACCATCAGTCCTGTGTTCCAATGGCACGTTGTGTTTGCTAATCCAAGTTTATCATTTTAAAATGCTAATTGATCATTAGAAAACCCTTTTGCAATTATGTTAGCACAGCTGAAAACTGTTGTGCTGATAAAAGAAGCAATAAATGTCACGATCGTCGTATACAGAGGAGGACCAAGGCGCAGCGTGGAAGGTGAACATGCGTTTTATTAATGTTACACGAACAAAACAACAAACGATACGTGAAGTCCTACGGTACAAACACAAACGAAAAGGAACAAGATCCCACACCATACTGTGGGAAACAGGCTGACTAAGTATGGTGCCCAATCAGAGACAACAAGCAACAGCTGATTCACGTTGCCTCTGATTGAGAACCACACTGGCCAACATAGAAACACAATACTAGAACGAACACAAATGAAAACTCACACCCTGGCTCAACATACTAGAGTCCCCAGAGCCAGGGCGTGACAGTACCCCCCAAAGGCGCGGACTCCGGCCGCCAAACCAAACACCACAGGGAGGGACCGGGTGGGCACTCCGCCTTGGCGGCGGATCCGGCTCCGGGCCTGATCCCCACTCCCCTCTCCAACCCCCCAAAGTACCCCTGGTCGGTCTGGCCCGCTGGCCGGAGCTGGACTGCACACTGGTGGAGCGGATTGCTCTAGCTCCGGCGTGAAGCAGCTGACCGGTGCGGACCAGGCACCGGTGGAACAGGCACGGGCCGTGCCGGACTGGACGCACGCACACCACTGGCTTGGTGTGGGGAGCAGGAATGGACCGGACCGGGCTGGCGACGCGCACCATTGGCTTGGTGCGGGGAGCAGGAGCGGGCCGGACCGGGCTGGCGACGCGCACCATTGGCCTGGTGCGGGAACAGGAACAGGCCGGGCCGGGCTGGCGACGCGCACCATAGGCTTGGTGCGGGGAGCAGGAACAGGCCGGGCCGGGCTGGCGACGCGCACCATAGGCTTGGTTCGGGGAGCAGGAACAGGCCGGGCCGGGCTGGCGACGCGCACCATTGGCTTGGTGCGGGGAGCAGGAACAGGCCGGGCCGGGCTGGCGACGCGCACCATTGGCTTGGTGCGGGGAGCAGGAACTGGCCGGGCCGGGCTGGCGACGCGCACCATTGGCTTGGTGCGGGGAGCAGGATCAGGCCGGGCCGGGCTGGCGACGCGCACCATCGGCTTGGTGCGGGGAGCAGGATCAGGCCGGGCCGGGCTGGCGACGCGCACCATCGGCTTGGTGCGGGGAGCAGGAACAGACCGGGCCAGGCTGGCGACGCGCACTATTGGCTTGGTGCGGGGAGCAGGAACAGGCCGGGCCGGGCTGGCGACGCGCACCATTGGCTTGGTGCGGGGAGCAGGAACTGGCTGGGCCGGGCTGGCGACGCGCACCATCGGCTTGGTGCGGGGAGCAGGAACAGACCGGGCCGGGCTGGCGACGCGCACTATTGGCTTGGTGCGGGAAGCAGGAACAGGCCGGGCCGGGCCAGGCTGGCGACGCGCACCATTGGCTTGGTGCGGGGAGCAGGAACAGACCGGGCCGGGCTGGCGACGCGCACCATTGGCTTGGTGCGGGAAGCAGGAACAGGCCGGGCCGGGCCAGGCTGGCGACGCGCACCATTGGCTTGGTGCGGGGAACAGGAACAGGCCGGACCGGGCTGGCGATGCGCACCACAGGCTCGATGCGAGGGACAGGAACAAGCCGGACCATACTGGGGACACACACCACTGGCCCTACGCGGGGATCAGGAACGGGCCGGACCGGACTGGTAACACACCCCAGTACCTCTCGCCGTGCCTCTACACTTTCCTTCCCCTTTAATACCAGTGGCCCCCGTAACCTGGCGGCCTCCTCTGCCAACATGCTGGACCGCTCTATCGCGGCCTCCTGCTGCCCCGTCGTCCACGGCGTGAGCCCCCCCTAAAAATTTTCTGGGCGTCTCTCCTCTTGGACCAGGCCTCCATGTCTCTCGCCAGACACTCACTCCACTGCTCCAAAGTCCAACCTCTCTGCTCTTCACTTGGCTTGGCCCAGCCGAGACTCTTACTCAACTGATCCCAAGTCCATTCTCTCTCCTCTTCACGCTGCTTGGTCCTGTTATGGTGGGATCTTCTGTCGCGATCGTCGGATATAGAGTACCAAGGCGCAGCGTGGAAGGTGAACATACTTATTTATTAAATGATACACGAACAAAACAACAACTCGATACGTGACGTCCACAGGTGCAAAACACAAACCAACACGG
The DNA here is from genome assembly GCF_020615455.1 of Coregonus clupeaformis. NCBI lineage: Eukaryota > Metazoa > Chordata > Actinopteri > Salmoniformes > Salmonidae > Coregonus > Coregonus clupeaformis. Next base: position 6,042,219 of record NC_059205.1, on the reverse strand, counting down.
AACAAGATCCCACAAACACTGTGGGAAAACCACCTGACTAATTATGGTTCCCAATCAGAGACAACCAGCAACAGCTGATACTCGTTGCCTCTGATTGTGAACCACTCTGGCCAACATAGATATACAAAAACTAGACTAGACACAACGAGTACAAAACATAAACTCTACACACCCTGGCTCAACATAAAAGAGTCCCTAGAGCCAGGGCGTGACATCAGCGCACTTTAATGCAAAGACAGGGCAAATTACTGAGGAGGGAGAGATTTGTGAATGTAAACAATATTTTTTTAAATCAAAATGCGTTTTTCTTTTGCAGAAATGCCTTCTGGAACATTTGAACTTTCATGTGCCTTAATAACAAACTTTTATGCCATTTGTAAATACGAATACAATTGTTAAATTACGAGCTTAGTTGGTCTAGCCACGGTGGAAGCAGAGTATTTATTTATTTTATTTTATTTTACCTTTATTTAACTTGGCAAGTCAGTTAAGAACAAATTCTTATTTACAATGACGGCCTACACCGGCCAAACCCGGACGATGCTAGGCCAATTGTGCGCCGTCCTATGGGGCTCCCAATCACGGCCGGTTGTGATACAGCCTGGAATCGGACCAGGGGGTCTGTAGTGACGCCTCAAGCACTGAGATGCAGTGCCTTAGACCGCTTCGCCACTCGGGAGCCCAATGATAGCTAAGGAGATGTAGAAAATCCTGGCGTTTGATTGCAAATCTGCGGAGGGAGTCGAAAAGAGAACACACAGAAAGCTATTGTGTAAAACACCCGTCTCTGGATTACATCTTCAAACTAAGGGCAACCATTGCATCCGTGACGGAGAGGGAGAAGCGTTCATCCATGTATTATACGTTTCTAATTTTGTCAGAAAGTCGTTTTCATTGCAAGTTAAGGCGTACTGTTCTCTAGCTAGCTAATGTTAGCTGGCTGGCTTGCTAGCTAACATTACGTGTATGATCTGTGTAGTAATATTATTTGTATCTCAGAGCCATTTTGGATTATGGTTCATTTTTTAGCTTGCTAGCTAGCTACATGTCCAAACAAAAGATTACACTATGTAAGCAACCATTTCACTGTACCGTTTACACCTTCTGTATCCTGTGCATGTGACAAATAAACTTTGATTTTATTCGATATAGTGTGTGTTTACCAGAGATGGTAATGTGAAGAACATGACCTGCACCAGTCAAATTAGGATATAACGTTAGGCCAATGAGACTGTGTCCAAGTTCTACAATTCTCAGGTAGAATGCCCTGCTTTAATTTAGCCACACTCATAACCGTAAGCTATTTTCTGTAATTAGCTCTGACATTAACTTGTAAATAATGCTCTTGTTGTGGAGTTTATTTTCCTGTAATAATGAATACCAATTAGCTAAGGTTAAGACATTGTCAGCTATACGATATGGTCATTATTTGAACTTGCTAGTCAGCTAACTTAACGATAGCTAGCTAGATAACAAGTTAGAAACTAACCAAATCATTGTTTAGAAAGCTGCTTTTAGTTGCCTGGTTTGGTAGATTGACATATACTAAATTCATTTTTAAACGGATGGGTTTATTGGTGTTAAAATACACCAGTTATGCTATTTTGGACCCCCAGGCTTCTGATGTCATGCAGCTTGTCATTTTTGTGTTTATACTTTTTCATAACGACAACCACAAGTTTGATGTCGGACGACAATAGAATGTTCATGATGTCACTGCGACAACTGTCTACAGACATGTCAATAGACGTAGTATAAACCAGCCTTTAGTCTTGAAATCTTTGGTTGTTTGTTTAGCACATGGCCTCACATGTGAATCCTTAAAGAGATGGGTGGGGCTAAGGCTTAAGAGGGTGTGAACTATGCTGAATGGGTGTAGACAAAGAAAAGCTCTGCTGTATGTGTACCAAAACATTCAAGGGACATTTTCTCAAAAGTGGGGTTACAAGTTTATCAACTTTCAAAGCAGAATTACTTTCCCATTGTTCCTCAACTGTAGTGTATGATATATACTTTTCTAGCTCTGAGTCTCTATTTTTATCCAAAAAACACAATTTCAAATTTTGCTACATAAGACCGAATTGAGGCGGTCAGTCACATATTTGTTGATATATCTCAGATGCTTGTGTTGTCCTCCGTGTTTGTTTGTTCTTTGTGTCGCGAAGTGATGATGTCAGACAACAGTGTGTCACGGAGAGAGTAAAAAAACAAACACTCGAGGGCAAAGAAATCCGATCTGACCGATCAGACACGTTGCAAGGCCAGGTATCAGATGTTTTCCTGATTTCAAAACACATATGAATGTGATACAAATCTTATTTGAGCATGTGCTTTTTGGCTGTTAAGACCTCACGAAAAAGATTGAATTTGTATCAGATATGTGAAAAAATCGGATTTGGGTCACTTCAAACTGCTAGTCTGAACAAGGCAAAAGTTAACAAAGCACATCAAGGCAAAAGTTAACAAAGAACTCACTTAACTGGTTTGTCAGCTAGTGTGATGACTGGATGCGTATCTATGTCGCATACAGAATCTCTGCCAAGCTGATGGAAATGGAAACGCCACCCTGATCTTATGGGCAGGGTGCAGCTTGTGCACTTCTTCCACATTCCAGACCATTCTATGACAGGCTCTGGCACATTCAAGCGCTGCAGCACACAGCCAACTACCTAGGCTGTGGTTACTGTACTACATTATGGTCGGCACTTGGCAATGTTGAAAACACAAAAATGCTACGGTCATTTTAGTAAACAAATAATGAATCAATAGCTAGCTTAAGTCATTCCAGTAAATTAGTTCATGATGGATCTTTTATCAGTGATTATCTAAGTAAATTTAGCCACTAATTTAACTCCCAACTATGTTGCAAATGTAAAGTGCAAGTCATGCCTATTGATCAATATCACATGTGGATACTCAAAGACATTACAATATGTATATTTCTATGAATAAATAGGCAGGTGCATCATAGTTCTTGTATTAGGTAATGGCCTATTGGTTTATATATATATATATATATATATATATATATATATATATATTTATTATTTTTCAGTTATTTTTATGGCCTTTGTAGCATTGCAGATTCATCGACTTACGCCAAATTCCATTGTTACTTAATAGAATGTTGAAAGTAATTTTCAAACCAAAATATTATTATTTAGGTGTTACATGTTTAGAAATATAAACTGGAAAACAATAACATGATGCCTTCTCCAGAACCACTTGTTTCAGATATTTCCTGTAAATGTATTTTCCAAAGATACAGCGCTGAAGGGTAGAGATTGAGGTAGGCCATACTAGACGAAGAGCAGTTGCCCAAGATGAGCCAACAAAAACATTTATTTTGCCAGTTTGCCATATTGAGTTAGACATGTAGGCCAACAATATGAATGATAAGTTACAAGATTTGATGAACATAAGGCCAAAATATATATTGTTGAGGTTTTACTGCTCTTACCTTTGTCTCTGAATGATGCAGCGTCCGTCATTTCATCCTTCAAATGTCTGTACTGTGACAGATAAATGTGAAAGTGAAACTTGAAGAAAAAAATGTTCCTACCTGTTAAAGGGAGTTGTGGAGTTTTGTGGAGTTGTGGAGAGACTGCAATCTACATGTTGAATATGTTTACAAACCACTAACTTGAGCATTTGTAGTCAGAATAACAATGAGACTGAATCTTCTCCACCTGGCATACAGTACTTTAAATTGCATACCCAAGTCATCTCAGAGAATTAAACCCAGCTCATTTAGCCATGAAATACCTTGCAAATACAACATATTTCCTGTACATTTTTTTTCTGAAGATACAGCACAGTAGCATAGAGATTGATGTAGGCCATCAGGTGAACATTACGGGAAACAAAAACATTCTGTCTCCCTTGAATTGTTAGCGGGGTTACTCTGTCTCTCTTTAGGGAATCATGGCTAGTCGCAGTCAGGAACGCATTCAGCACACTTTAATGCAAAGACAGGGCAAATTACTGAGGAGGGAGAGATTTGTGAATGTAAACAATATTTTTTAAAATCAAAATGCTTTTTTCTTTTGCAGAAATGCCTTCTGGAACATTTGAACTTTCATGATCCTTAATAACAAACTTTTATGCCATTTGTAAATACGAATACAATTGTTAAATTACGAGCTTAGTTGGTCTAGCCACGGTGGAAGCAGAGTATTTATTTATTTTATCTTTATTTAACTTGGCAAGTCAGTTAAGAACAAATTATTATTTACAATGACGGCCTACACCGGCCAAACCCGGACGATGCTGGGCCAATTGTGCGCCGTCCTATGGGGCTCCCAATCACGGCCGGTTGTGATACAGCCTGGAATCGAACCAGGGAGTCTGTAGTGACGCCTCAAGCACTGAGATGCAGTGCCTTAGACCGTTGCGCCACTCGGGAGCCCAATGATAGCTAAGGAGATGTAGAAAATCCTGGCGTTTGATTGCAAATATGCGGAGGGAGTCGAAAAGAGAACACACAGAAAGCTATTGTGTAAAACACCTGTCTCTGGATTACATCTTCAAACTAAGGGCAACCATTGCATCCGTGACGGAGAGGGAGAAGCGTTCATCCATGTATACGGGTAAGAGAGTCTAGCTAGCTACATGTTCAAATATTATACGTTTCTAATTTTGTCAGAAAGTCGTTTTCATTGCAAGTTAAAGCGTACTGTTCTCTAGCTAGCTAACGTTCGCTGGCTGGCTTGCTAGCTAACATTACGTGTATGATCTGTGTAGTAATATTATTTGTATCTCAGAGCCATTTTGGATTATGGTTCATTGTTTAGCTAGCTAGCTACATGTCCAAACAAAAGATTACACTATGTAAGCAACCATTTCACTGTACCGTTTACACCTTCTGTATCCTGTGCATGTGACAAATAAACTTTGATTTTATTCGATATAGTGTGTGTTTAGCAGAGATGGTAATGTGAAGAACATGACCTGCACCAGTCAAATTAGGATATAACGTTAGGCCAATGAGACTGTGTCCAAGTTCTACAATTCTCAGGTAGAATGCCCTGCTTTAATTTCGCCACACTCATAACCGTAAGCTATGTTCTGTAATTAGCTCGCCATTAACTTGTAAATAATGCTCTTGTTGTGAGTTTATTTTCCTGTAATAATGAATACCAATTAGCTAAGGTTAAGACATTGTCAGCTATACGATATGGTCATTATTTGAACTTGCTAGTCAGCTAACTTAACGATAGCTAGCTAGATAACAAGTTAGAAACTAACCAAATCATTGTTTAGAAAGCTGCTTTTAGTTGCCTGGTTTGGTAGATTGACTTATACTAAATTCATTTTTAAACGGATGGGTTTATTGGTATTAAAATACACCAGTTATGCTATTTTGGACCCCCAGGCTTCTGATGTCATGCAGCTTGTCATTTTTGTGTTTATACTTTTTCATAACGACAACCACAAGTTTGATGTCGGACGACAATAGAATGTTTATGATGTCACTGCGACAAATGTCTACAGACATGTCGATAGACGTAATATAAACCAGCCTTTAGTCTTGAAATCTTTAGTTGTTTCTTTAGCACATGGCCTCACATGTGAATCCTTAAAGAGATGGGTGGGGCTAAGGCTTAAGAGGGTGTGAACTATGCTGAATGGGTGTAGACAAAGAAAGGCTCTGCAGTAGGTGTACCAAAACATTCAAGGGACATTTTCTCAAAAGTGGGGTTACAAGTTTATCAACTTTCAAAGCAGAATTACTTTCCCATTGTTCCTCAACTGTAGTATATGATATACACTTTTCTAGCTCTGAGTCTCTACTTTTATCCAATGTAAAAAACACAATTTCAAATTTTGCTACATAAGACCGAATTGAGCCGGTCAGTCACATATGTGTTGATATATCTCAGATGCTTGTGTTGTCCTCCGTGTTTGTTTGTTCTTTGTGTCGCGAAGTGATGATGTCAGACAACAGTGTGTCACGGAGAGAGTAAAAAAACTATTAGTTACTGGAGTGTAACTCCAGTTCTATGAGTGGATTGGAGCCCCATAGGGGAGCTCTGCTCCTAGTGGTTTACCCCTCTGCCCTAAGGCAGCAGCAGCCTGAGACAAAATTATGCACACACCTACAGCCAATAGGAATACAGGTGTCCCTATAAGACGGGATGCCTCCCCTCAATCAGCCTCCCGAGATATTTTTCTTCAGCGAGACTAGAGAGGGTCGGCAGGGCCTTGTCTATAGGGCTCCGCTCACTCATACAACTGGAGTTACAGGTCCGGTAACTAATCGTTCTATATCGTGGAGCTCCGCCTCATAGGGGAGCTCTGCTCCTAGTGGTTTAAAGTGGAGGCGTAGCGCTCAAAATGTACTTCCCCTGCCGAGCCTAACACTTCCCATCGAAACGAAAGTCAGGCCCATAGTGTATGGCTGTAACCGAAAATTCCGCCTTGTAATGCAACTAAAAACCCTACGGGCGTACAATATACCGCGTCATCGGTTAAAGACCACTTCACCTAGTCCAATGGCAATGCCAATGACTAGTGGGCAGATCACCAGAATAGAAGCCATACTAATCTGTACTAGCGAGATAGATGTGCCTCCAATATCCTGTGAAAACACTACGACCACTAATGGAATGACATCAGTGTCACTCTACATTATGAACCGCGGTAGACCGCCTCACTCACTCAATGGAATCCCAGGGATTAGTGAGCAGGAACAAAAACATGAGTCATACTAACTGAACAAGCAGATAGATGACATCACATTCTGTTAATCAACGCATGCCTCTACTGTACTGACCCTGTCAGTCAGGATTCATGCCACAAAATATGTTTTCTTATCCAAAGCGGACCTGATGGAAACCCTGTCCATAGTCCTGCTTTTCCCTCTCTTTCCTAGCTCAAGATCTCCACCCTTCAGCTATGCTGAGTACAGACCGAGCCAAAGAGTTAGAAACACATCTGTCAAAAACACGTCTTCCTAACCAAAGGACCTGATGGAAACCTGTGTCCACAGTCCTGCTTCTCCCTCTCTTTCTTGCTCAAGATCTCCCTTCAGCCGCGCTGAGTACAGATCGAGCCAGAGAATAGAAGACATATCTAAGAGATAGAAACGGATAAATGAGACGGCGTCGACCAGGATGCTGCTCTACAGATATCCTCTACTCCTGTTCCTCTGAAAAGGGCAGTAGAAGCCACTACTCCACGAGTGGAGTGAGCTCCTGATACCCTGAGGCAATTGCCGCCCTGCTTCGCCATAGCTGTCTCAATGCCTTCACAAAGCCAGTGAGACAACCTCTGTTTTTGAAAGTGGTCTACCTAGTGCAGCCGCACGGTGACACACAAACAACTGAGGCGATGACCCCTAATCGCTGCTGTGCGTCGACGTAACACGCCAAAGGCGTGCCGCCGGCACAGAGCGATGGAGCTTTCTCACTCCTCTCTATGAGGAGGAGGAGAAAAAGCCCACAGCTCCACGGTCTGTGACCTATATGAACTCTTAATAACCTTCGGCACAAATGCCGGGTTAGGACAGTAACACTGCTCTGCTCAGGTCACCATTGATGGCCAAGCAGTCAGGTCTCGTCGAAAGAGCACACAAATCACTGACCGCTTGGCTGTAGTCAAAGCGAGCAACAGTACTGTCTTTATAGACAGCATCTTGAGGGATGTTGATTCAATGGCTCGAACGGCGACTTACATAGCGCCGAGTACCAAAGCCAAATCCCACTGAGGAAGCGTGACTCTAGGTGTTGGCCTAAGTCGCCGCATTCCTAATAGGAAGCGTTTCACTAGAGGGTGGCTAAAGACATTGTCTCTGCCAAAACCCTCATGACAAGCTGAAATCGCTGCTGCAAACACTCTAATCGTGGCGTGGCGATTTTTGCTTATCAAACATGAGCTGTAGAAAAGAGAGAATACTCTCCACCTGACAGCTCATGGGGTCTACACCTTGTGTGACACACCATCGTGAAAAAACACGTTCCATCTACTGGCATACATCTTAGAAGTGGAACTGTAATGAACCCTGTATGGTCCTGATCACTGCATCAGATAACCCACGGCGCTCTAGCCTGTCCCTCTCTAGCAGCCAGGCCTTCAGTGGTTGGCGATTATGGGCAATTTCCCTCTATCGTGCCAGCTGCCTGAGACAACGCTTCCCATCGATGTGGAATTGGCCAAGGTGGCGCAATCAACATCTGACTCATCTCCGCAAACCACGGAGCCCCCGGGCGATCGGGCGCTATCAGTATCACTGACAGCCCCCTGATCTCACCCTGGCTAGCAGTGGGAGAATGCAGGACAGCGGAGGGAATGCGCACAGGAGAACTCTCGGCCACGGTTGGTGCGCAGTACGTCCCTTCCCAGTGGCGGTTCGTCCCTGTTCCCTCAGAGGAACCACAGAGGACATTGCGCGTTCACGCGTGGCGCAAATAGGTCCACCTGGCTCTCCCGAATTGTTCCCAAATCTGGAGAACAATGTCTGGATGCGGACACCACTCTCGTCGTCTCGAGGACCCCCTCTTGACATGAGGTCTGCTCCTACGTTCAAGTAGCCGGAATGTGTGCTGCTCTCAATGAGCGAAGGTGCTCGTGAGCCCACAGCCACAATTCCTCTGCCGCCCGATGGAGAGCAGGAGACCTGGTCCCCCCGGCGATTTACGTGGTCCGTGGTCGGTTTGTCTGACCAGACCAGCACATCCCCGACCCCGAGAGGGGGGCGAGTGGTCAGCAACCATCGAATCGTTTCCAACCCAGGAGGTTGATGTGACAGCCTGATTGAGACCACACACACTCCTATCGCTTGTGTCTGACATGTCCCTCCCCATCTCCGTCAGACGCACGTGGTACTGGGATGTGAGGGGACACCCTTTCCTATCGCTCGAGTTTCTCCAATAGTTGGGGTCTGCACTGAGCGAAGGGAACGCCACCAAGCGGTGGCGTTGGCGTAGTGGGTCTAGTCTTGGTTTGGGCTGAACCATCGCTGCATCCTGCGCTTATGCAGAAGTCCCAGTGGAACCACAGAGTGGGCTGGCGCACATGAGACCCCAAAGTGACATGATCGGGCAGCGCTCGTCACCGTGTGATTCGAGGCCTTGGGCACTTCCATCCAGGAGCTAACAGGCTACCCTCGCAGTCCAATTTGAGCCACTCATCTCACAGTGTCTAGCTGTATCCCCAGTAGAAAATCCGGTGAGTGGGCCAGAGCGCTCTTTTCCAATTCACAGCAAACCCCAGACTTGTGAGGTGCATCACTGTCTGTGTTGTGTGGTGATGCGCCAGCTCTGCTGACGGGCGAGAGCCAATATGAGTCGTCCAGGTGGGCTAGTAGGTTTCGACTGACCTTAGCAGTTTCAATGCCGCCTCCACACTTGGAAATGTGCGAGGTGCCAGGGCGTAGCCAAAATGGCATCTCTCGTGTATGGTCACGCCACCCCTTGAGAAAGCCAACACAGAAACTTCCTGTGTGCGACAGACAGCCACATAACTTGGCGTCCTTTGGTCTATGCTCGCATTACAAAAGTCCCCTCTCTCTGGACACATGCCAGCCAGACATTTTGTGCGTTTAGCATTCGGAAGTGGCGGGTTTGGTTATGCTCTCGTTGAGAATGCGTAAATCCAAAACCGGCCTCACTCCCCCCCCCATCTTTTTAGGCACTAGGAAATAGGCGAATACAGCCCTTTGTTCTGCTGCTCCCGAGGAATACTGTCACCGCCTCCATCGCCAAAAGTTCCGTAATCTCTGGCTATCAGTGGCCACACTTTGTCTGGCGTTTTCATCGCCGTCTCCCACCACTCCCTGACAGAGGTGGGGTTCGGTCGAGTTGGAGGAGCATAACCCTTCTGCAACGTCTGTTTCTAGCCAGCGTGAGAGGGTGCAGCTTCTTCGCTTCACTGCCAGCAGCAGAAACGGCATGGGTGCCGAAGCTGTGGTGCATCCAGTAGGAAGGACCTGATATTCCTCTGTGGCCGCTTGCCACTGTTCCCCAACATTGAAGTGGTGGAGACAGCCCCAAGGTGGGCCTTACGTGAAAAGAGGGAAAGGAACTATCAATGCGTTCTGAGAAAGAAAGGGAGTAGGAGCCGTCGAGTAAGCGGCCGCTGAAGTCGTATTCCTGCCCTCCCGCTTAAGCACATGCGGTCTGAGTTGCGCTGACGAGGCACACAGCCAGCGGCAGGGCACCATCCCCCAGCTAGCGATTGCGTCATCTTAGGTGACTGCAATTCGCTATCAGAAACCCTTCACTACGGTACTCCTGAAGTCTGTAGTATGAGGTCTCCCTATGAGAGTGCAAAACAAGGCAGCGCTTGAACCTTCTTAACTTTCACCTTCTGTGTGTGTGTTCAGCTCTGCACCCCTGGTGGGTTGATTCACGCTCAGTGTAGTGAGTACTGGCTCGTTCTGTCAGGAGCTGATACTTTTGGTTATACCCCATAGGCTTTAGTAATCCCTGCCCTCCGTGAGACGTGGCATGGGTCTGGCTCGTGCATTACGAGACCTTGGTGTCTGCGGTCATCGCCCCGTCCCCGAATAGCTGCTGTGTTAGTGCCTGGGGGCCCACCCTGGGCACCTTGGTGACCGGCACGTATCAGACCCTCGGGAGCTTGCCAGCATGGGTCCCGAAAGCTCGTACTAGTTGAACCTTAGTCTGTGCTGGTGCGCCATCCCTAAATAGCGGCTGCGTCTCCTGTCGAAATCCGGCCGGGACTGCTGCCTTCTATGTAAGCCTTCTTATCGTGAAGTGTGATGTGGGACCTGATTGGCTGGATACCTACTCTTAGTGCCTGTTCAGCAACGCACCCTCGGTGGGCTGAACAGCTCTTAAGTAGTAAGAAAAAGAGGGTGAGATTTGGGCGGCTCTCGGACGTATTATGGAAAAAGGCTCTTTTTGACAAAGTCAGGTGGAGCCAGCTCTTTGTCGCTTACATCAACAAAGGCATTAACATCACACCCCATCCCTTCAGCCGAAGGGTAAGGGGGAGGCTGTAGGCACGTTCGGCACCATCGATCGTCCTCCATCTTCTCCCAGCGTCCCGTCACGTCGCCTCCTCTTGCCTCCCGCGGAGGCCAGGTCGGCGTCCTCGTCACCTCCCTGCGCCCGGCTGTAGTGGGGGCTACCGCGCGGCTGCTGGGAGGCGCGGGCCCGTTCGCCCTTCGCTCGTGGCCGCGGATGGCGCCGGTCGCCGCCTCGTCGCGGCCCGGTCTGCGCAGAGGGTGAAGTGGATGGCCTTTGGGGAGGGGGGCCGGGGTCGTCCTGCCACGGCAGGTGCCTGCGCAGCTGCTTCTTCTCCTCCTCTAACTTAAAAACGCTCCGTCGCCTCTTTGACTAAACCCAAGCCGCGTCCAGAAGCGTTCAGCGTCCTGTCTGCCTCTTTTGGATGTCAATGACAGCAGAGGGTGTCGTTCCCCGACCATTCGGAGTAGCCATGGACCTCCCGGCGCCGAGACTGCAGAGCGCCTGTGTCCAGGTGGGTATGGCGCCAGAAATTCTGGGTCGCCTCCTCCCCCTCCTCGTGTCCCATCTCTGTCTTACCTGTGGTTAAGCGGGACAGAGGGGCGCCAAGAAGGGGCAATGTTATTAGCTGCTGCTTACAGCTTGGGCTCCCAGCCCAAAATACTTCTCTAGCTGCGACACTGTGAGTCGGTCTTCTGGGATGGCAGCGTGGCTTCTTTTTGGAAGGCCAGGGGCTCGACCCCGGTCAGAATACGCCGCCATGGCGCCCTCATCCTGGGGATTCCTGACCCTGAAACCTTCCCACTCTCGCACTGAATGGGAGATGCGCTTTCCGAGCCAGCAGCGCCGTCAGGTGCCTCCCACGAGGCCCTCAGCGTGCCTAGCACGAAGAGGCATGGCAGGAGCCACTGGCTCTGCCGCCTTCCTAATGGCCTGGAATAAGGACCGCCCTCCATCATTATCAGCCTCCGGTGCGGAGGAGAAGAGGGGCAACCTTATTACCAGCCGTTGAGCAGCTCTCTCTATGAGACCGGAAAATCCGATCTCAGAGGCTGCAGCGAAAGAGAGGCTTCTGATCTCTCAGAGCTCGTATCCCCCTTACGCTATGGGACTGCAAAGCCTCTCGCTAAGCTCTCCAAGGAAAGGGGCTTGAAGGTAGGGCGGGGGGGTCGCTGTTCCATTGGAATGCCAGACCCCTCCCTCAAGTCCCTATCTTCCCCGGTCCGCTTGCCGTCGGACGGCAGCGCCTCTGAAACAGAGGCTAATGCTCGGCAACACATCCTCAAAGGGATGTCCTCCCTGAAACACGCCTGCGCTGCTTCCTCTCCTTTAAAGAAACGAGGCGCAGGGCGCAGTCGAAGGTCTACAGGGCGCCTTCCTTGGCATGCTGGGATCCCAAACACACGAAACATAGGTGGGTGGTGGTCACCACCGCCACTTGGGGTGCATCTGCACTGTAGCTCTGAAAAAAACTTTTGAGTGAAAAATCTCCCGGTGTGCTCAGTTGAGGCGGCGTTGTCGGCTGGATATCAGCGGCGTTATTTTCTACATCCTGAGTCTTCGTGCTTCGTCTCTTCTTGGCTCTTCAGTCTAGTCATCCAGTCGCTGAAGAAAAAGGAGGCTGATTGAGGGAGGCATCCCCTCTTATAGGAGACTCCTGTACTGCCTATTGGCTGTAGTGTGTGCATATTTTTTGTCTCGGCTCTGCACTGCTGCCTTAGGGCAACGGTACCATAGCAACCCAGGACTCCGCTCCACTCATAAATTCTGGAGTTACACTCCGGTAACTAATACGTTTTTACTCTCTCGTGACACACTGTTGTCCGACATCATCACTTCCCGACACAAAGAACAAACAAACACGGAGGACAACACAAGCATCTGAGATAAATCAACAAATATGTGACTGACCGGCTCAATTCGGTCTTATGTAGCAAAATTTGAAATTGTGTTTTTTACATTGGATAAAAGTAGAGACTCAGAGCTAGAAAAGTGTATATCATACACTACAGTTGAGGAACAATGGGAAAGTAATTCTGCTTTGAAAGTTGATAAACTTGTAACCCCACTTTTGAGAAAATGTCCCTTGAATGTTTTGGTACACATACAGCAGAGCTTTTCTTTGTCTACACCCATTCAGCATAGTTCACACCCTCTTAAGCCTCCACGATATAGAACAAACACTCGAGGGCAAAGAAATCCGATCTGACCGATCAGACACGTTGCAAGGCCAGGTATCAGATGTTTTCCTGATTTCAAAACACATATGAATGTGATACAAATCGTATTTGAGCATGTGCTTTTTGGCTGTTAAGACCTCACGAAAATGATTGAATTTGTATCGGATATTTGAAAAAATCGGATTTGGGACACTTCAAACTGCTAGTCTGAACAAGGCAAAAGTTAACAAAGCACATCAAGGCAAAAGTTAACAAAGCACTCACTTAACTGGTTAGTCAGCTAGTGTGATGACTGGATGCGTATCTATGTCGCATACAGAATCTCTGCCAAGCTGATGGAAATGGAAACGCCACCCTGATCTTATGGGCAGGGTGCAGCTTGTGCACTTCTTCCACATTCCAGACCATTCTATGACAGGCTCTGGCACATTCAAGTGCTGCAGCACACAGCCAACTACCTAGGCTGCGGTTACTGTACTATATTTTGGTCGGCACTTGGCAATGTTGAAAACACAAAAATGCTACGGTCATTTTAGTAAACAAATAATGAATCAATAGCTAGCTTAAGTCATTCATAAGTGTGTGGCCTCCACGTGCCTGTATGACCTCCCTACAACGCCTGGGCATGCTCCTGATGAGGTGGCGGATGGTCTCCTGAGGGATCTCCTCCCAGACCTGGACTAAAGCATCCGCCAACTCCTGGACAGTCTGTGGTGCAACGTGGCGTTGGTGGATGGAGCGAGACATGATGTCCCAGATGTGCTCAATTGGATTCAGGTCTGGAAGGCAGGCGGGCCAGTCCATAGCATCAATGCCTTCCTCTTGCAGGAACTGCTGACACACTCCAGCCACATGAGGTCTAGCATTGTCTTGCATTAGGAGGAACCCAGGGCCAACCGCACCAGCATATGGTCTCACAAGGGGTCTGAGGATCTCATCTCGATACCTAATGGCAGTCAGGCTACCTCTGGCGAGCACATGGAGGTCTGTGCGGCACCCCAAAGAAATGCCACCCCACACCATGACTGACCCACCGCCAAACCGGTCATGCTGGAGGATGTTGCAGGCAGCAGAACGTTCTCCACAGCGTCTCCAGACTCTGTCACATCTGTCACGTGCTCAGTGTGAACCTGCTTTCATCTGTGAAGAGCACAGGGCGCCAGTGCACAGGGCGCCAATCTTGGTGTTCTCTGGCAAATGCCAAACATCCTGCACGGTGTTGGGCTGTAAGCACAACCCCCACCTGTGGACGTCGGGCCCTCATACCTCCCTCATGGAGTCTGTTTCTGACCGTTTGAGCAGACACATGCACATTTGTGGCCTGCTGGAGGTCATTTTGCAGGGCTCTGGCAGTGCTCCTCCTGCTCCCTCCTTGCACAAAGGCAGAGGTAGCAGTCCTGCTGCTGGGTTGTTGCCCTCCTCGGCCTCCTCCACGTCTCTGATGTACTGGCCTGTCTCTGGTAGCGCCTCCATGCTCTGGACACTACGCTGACAGACACAGCAAACCTTCTTGCCACAGCTTGCATTGATGTACCATCCTGGATGAGCTGCACTACCTGAGCCACTTGTGTGGGTTGTAGACTCCGTCTCATGCTACCACTAGAGTGAAAGCACTGCCAGCATTCAAAAGTGACCAAAACATCAGCCAGGAAGCATAGGAACTGAGAAGTGGTCTGTGGTCACCACCTGCTAAACCAGTCCTTTATTGGGGGTGTCTTGCTAATTGCCTATAATTTCCACCTGTTGTCTATTCCATTTGCACAACAGCATGTGACATTTATTGTCAATCAGTGTTGCTTCCTAAGTGGACAGTTTGATTTCACAGAAGTGTGATTGACTTGGAGTTACATTGTGTTGTTTAAGTGTTCCCTTTATTTCTTTGAGCAGTGTACTAATTTTAACAAAGTCTGCTGCCTCAGTTTTGATGATGGCAATTTGCATATACTCCAGAATGTCCTGAAGAGTGATCAGATTAATTGCAATTAATTGCAAAGTCCCTCTTTGCCATGAAAATGAACTTAATCCCCCAAAAACATTTCCACTGCATTTCAGCCCTGCCACAAAAGTACCAGCTGACATCATGTCAGTGATTGTCTTGTTAAGTAATGGATGTTGGCTAGGTTGCTAATGGTTTACATGTAAGAGAAGGGATTAAGATGGCGTCCGAACTTTCTGTACTTTTTTTCAACAACGTTTTAGATCCTATTTGTTTTATTTTCTATGAACAAAGAGTCAGTTTAGTTTAGGTAATATATGTGATGTCATATTAATTAATGAGCTATACTTTTTTTTTTTATCATAAAAGGACTACTGAAATAATATTATTTCAATGTAGATAAGGGAAGGCCAGCTTAAAATGAAAACATGCCTGTCACGATTCAGACAGACGACCAGAGGACCACAATTGCGTCACACCAGAAAGTTTATTAAACTTAAGGGAAAAGGGAAGTAGGGAGTGAATGAAGGCTCCAGGGGTAACAGGGATCCCGTCCAATGCGCTGGGTCTGTGCCCCCCAGTGGCAGCGATGCGTCCTATGAAGCCGGTGGTGGGTGGTCCAGAAGTCCTGGGGGAGACACAGACACAACAGGGGGAATGAAACCAGGCAGCAGTACAGTTCAAGGGAATCCAAAATACGTAGTAGCAAGGCAGAAGGCTGGTCAGAGTTACCGGGATTGAAGAGTAGTCAGGAGTCGTAATGGCAGAAGCAGGTCTGGATCTCCTAAGGGCAGAAGAGTATCCAATAAACAGGCAGGTCGGGGTCACAAAACCAGGGTGAGCCAGAAGCGCGAGCAAACAGGTTCCGGGTGTGAGCTTTGCAGACGATCTGACACCGGAGAGCTGAAAGACAGGGCCTTAAATACTGGGGAGAGGTTAGTGGGTAATGCAGCGCAGCTGGCAGAGTAATTAGAGCCGAGCAGAGCAGGGACAGGTGGAGCTAGTTAGGCTGAGTAGAGAGAGGGAGGTGAGCAGAGTGGAAGATAGTGGAAACCAATTAAGGTGGTAACCCGGTGGAGTGAGAGGGCTCATGACAGAACCCCCCAAGGGGCGACCCCAGAAGTCCCAAGAGCAACACCACGCCGGGGCGGGAGGAGGCCGGAGGAGGGCTAGAACTCCTCCGAACGGTCCGAGTGAACGTCCTCATCCTCGGAGGAAGCCGGAGGGCCGTGGTCGGGAGATGGGACAGGTCCCGAGACAGGATCAGGCACAGGACAGGAAGCCGAGGCGGGCCGGACGGTTAGGGACCCCTCTGGGGCGGCCCCTACGGATTGCAGGTTGATCAGGATGCCGTTGGTGGAAGCGGTGATGAGAGTCCTATCCACAATCCGACTAGCTGGCACCAGGTCCTTTCCTCAGGTCCATAGCCCTCCCAGTCAATGAGGTACTGGAGACCCCTACCCCTCCGTCTGGACCCGAAGCAGGCGGCGGACGGTGTAAACCAGACCACCATCGACGAGCCGTGGAGGAGGAGGACCAGGCGCAGCAGGGACCAGCGGACTCTCATGGATGGGCTTAATCTTAGACACATGGAAAGTGGGGTGCACCCTCAGGGGAATTAGGCAGTTGGAGCCGGACAGCAGTTGGGCTAATCACTCTTATGATAGGGAATGGGCCAATGAACCGAGGTGCCAGCTTCTGCGACTCCACCCTGAGTGGCAGGTTCTTCGATGACAACCACACCCTTTGACCAACATGGTAGGTGGGAGCAGGAATTCTCCGACGGTTGGCCCCGGTAGTGTAGCTGGCAACGGACCTGAGGAGTGTGGCTCGGGCTTGTGACCAGGTGCGGCGACATCGACGGGCAAAAGCAAGTGCAGATGGGCAAGTAACCTCCTCCTCCTGGCTGGCAAATAGAGGAGGCTGGTATCCATAAACACATTGGAAAGGGGACATACCGATGGCAGAGCAGGTCAGAGAATTGTGTGCGTACTCCACCCATGTCAATTGCTCGCGACCAGGAGTGGGGGTTGCGTGAAGTCATGCATCGCAGTGCCTTCTCGAGCTCCTGATTAGCCCGCTCTGACTGCCCATTGGATTGGGGATGGAATCCGGAAGTCAGACTGACTGTGGCTCCCAGCAGGTGACAGAACTCCTTCCAAAAGCGGAGGAGAATTGTGGACCACGGTCAGAAACAACATCCCTTGGCAGTCCGTGGATCCGGAAGACGTGTTCCAGGACCACCTGGGCGGTCTCCTTGGCGGTTGGGAGCTTGGGGAGGGGGAATGAAGTGTGCCATCTTGCTGAAACGGTCAACGATGGTGAGAATGACGGTCATGCCACTTGAAGGGGGCAGCCCCGTGACAAAGTCAAGGGCGATGTGAGACCAGGGACGTCTGGGCACAGGCAGGGGCTGCAGCAATCCGGCTGGGGGCTGGCAGGACGACTTGTGTTGGTTGCAGATGGGGCAGGCTTGGACGAATTCCCGTACATCCTTCCTCAGAGAGGGCCACCAGAACCTCTGGGCGAGCAGGTTGTAAGTGCGGGTGGAGCCAGGGTGACAAGCTAGGCGGGGAGTCATGTCCCCACTGAATGACCTGGGACCTCAGGTCTTCGGGGACAAAAAGGCGGTCAGCTGGGCAAGTGCTGGGACCTGGCTGGTTACGGAGAGCCTCCAGCACCTGTTCCTCAACAGCCCAGGTCAGAGCTGCAACGATGCAGGGACTTGGCAGAATCGACACAGGGTCCTTGGAGGGGGTGTCATCCTTCTGGAATTGACGGGAGAGGCGTCTGGCTTGGTGTTGCGTGATCCAGGCCGGTATGACAGAGTGAAATTAAACCTGGTGAAGAGCAGGGCCCAGCGGGACTGCCTGGAGTTCAACCGTTTGGCCGTGCGGATGTACTCCAAGTTCTTATGATCGGTCCAAACGAGAAATGGAATGGTGGACCCCTCCAGCCAGTGACGCCACTCCTCCAAGGCAAGCTTCACAGCCAGCAGCTCACGGTTCCCTATGTCGTAATTGCACTCAGAGGGGACAACCGACGTGAGAAAAAGGCACAGGGATGGAGCTTCCTATCCTCCGCAGCCCACTGAGAAATCACAGCACCAACTCCCGCATCCGAGGCGTCCACCTCCACAATGAATTGCGGTCCACATCAGGCATCTGGAGGATGGGGAGCGGAGGTGAACCTCACCTTGAGGGTACTGAAGGCTTTGTCGGCTGCTGGGGTCCAGGTGAAGGGTTGCTTGGTGCTGGTTAGAGCAGTGAGAGGGGCAGCAACGGTACTGTAGTTCCGGATAAACTTCCTATAGAAGTTAGCAAACCCCAGAAACTGTTGCAGCTTCTTTCTGTTCTCCGAACTGGCCACGAAGTGACTGCTGATACTTTGGCAGGATCCATTTGGATACTTCCTTCTGCCACTATGTACCCCCAGGAAGGCCACTGTCTTGGCGTGAAACTCACATTTCTCTGCCTTGGCGTAGAGGGAATTCTCCAGAAGACGATGAAGGACTTTGCTGGACATGGCGGGTGTGTTCAGACAGGTTTCTGGAGTAAATTAAGATGTCATCCAGGTAAACGAAGACAAACTTGTTTAACATGTCCCGCAGTACATCATTCACTAGAGCCTGGAACACAGCAGGAGCATTGGTGAGGCCAAAAGGCATAACCAGATACTCGTAGTGGCCTGTTGGTGTATTGAATGCGGTTTTCCATTCATCTCCCTCCGGATCCGCACTAGGTGGTAAGCGTTTCTGAGATCCAACTTGGTAAAAACAGTGGCTCCCTGGAGCAACTCAAAAGCAGAGGTGAGCAGAGGCAGAGGGTAACGGTTTTTCACTGTGATGTCGTTGAGTCCCCTGTGGTCGATGCAGGGGCGAAGAGATCCGTCCTTCTTCCCCACAAAGAAGAAGCCAGCACCAGCAGGAGATGAAGATGAACGGATTAATCCTGCGGACAGAGAGCCATTGATGTAGTCCTCCATGGACTTTCTTTCAGGAGCAGACAACGAATAAAGACGACCCCCTTGGAGGAGCTGTTCCAGGGAGGAGGTCGATGGCACAGTCGTACGGTCGGTGAGGGGGCAGAGATGTGGCTCTTGCTTTGTTAAACACCTCTCTGAGACCATGGTAGCATTCTGGGACATTGGAGAGGTCCGGAGGCGGAGTTAGTAGGTACTGGCCGAGGGGTAGGTGCGGCAGCAAGCAGGCAGGTTCGGTGGCAGTCCTCTCCCCACTCCCTGATCACCCCGGTCACCCAGTCGAGCTGAGGGTTGTGCCGAGCGAGGAGCCATGGGTAACCCAGGATGAGGGGGTTGGCCTGGAGAGGGAGCAGGTGAAACTGGATAGTTTCTTGATGGTTTCCGGACAGACCCATCGAGACCGGGGCCGTGACATGAGTGACCGATCCGAGTAAGTGTCCGTCCAGTGCCCGGGCAGGAATAGGAGGTGTCAAACGGAGGTTCTCCAGTCCCAGTTGGCGTGCCAGCTTGACGTCCATTATGTTGGCTTCGGCGCCAGAATCCACCAGAGCAGCCAGGGTGTGAGTTGAGTCAGAGAGGCGGAGGTGAACTTGCAGCAGGGGTTTGCGGTCGGAGGACTGGATGGTCGGCTGAACTCGACCGGACTCCCCCTACGCCCGGTGAGCTTCGGCCCTTTAAAGGGCAGGTTACCACCACGATGTCCATCACCTCCACAATAGAGGCAGAGGTTTGAGGTGAAGCGGCGCTGGCGCTCTGCAGGAGTGAGGGAGGCTCGCCCAATCTCCATAGGCTCAGACTGATCAAGCTGACCTGGGTGAGTGGCAGTAGATGACAGGAGCCCAGTCGGATCTCTCCGAATGCCGGTAGTAGGTGGACCTTGGCGCCCCCCTCTCACGACGGGTCTGTATCCTTCTGTCGATCCTGACAGTCAGTGCGATGGCTTCATCAAGAGTGGAAGGCAGTTCATGGGAGACCAACTCGTCCTTGATATAGTCAGCCAAACTATGGAAGAACGCGTCCCACCAACGGTGGTGTGTTCCAAGAACTTCGTCTAGCCAGGGTTCGGAAGTCGATGGAATGGTCTGCGACTGTACGTCTGCCTTGTCGAATACTGAACAGTTCACGAGACGCCTCTGCGGTGGGTGAATCCAGGTCAAACACCTTCAGCATCTCCTCAGCAAACAGGTCGAAGGTTGCACATGCGGGGGTTTGACGTTCGAACTCTGCTGTTCCCCAGAGTCGAGCTCGGCCCGTCAGGTGAGTGATGGCATACCCAACTTTAGCCCCCTCCGTGGCGAAGGTCCTTGGCTGCAAGGAGAACTGAAGTCGGCAGCTAGTCAGGAATGGCCGGACCTGGGTTGAATCGCCGTTGAACCGCTCGGGGTTTCCAATCTTGGGTTCCAGAGCAGCGGCTGCAATGACCGGGGCAGGTAACTCGGGGGCTGGGCTGGTGGGCAGACTGGCTGGGGTAAGGTTGGTGAGGAGTTGAATGAGCATGGCGAGTTGTTGTTGCTGCTGCTGGAACTGCTGCTCATGCTCATCGGTTTCCATGTCGGGAAAGTGTGCGCTGAGTCCATAATGGTCAGATCGTACTGTCACCGATTCAGACAGACGACCAGAGGACCACAATTGCGTCACACCAGAAAGTTTATTAAACTTAAGGGAAAAGGGAAGTAGGGAGTGAATAGAAGGCTCCAGGGGTAACAGGGATCCCGTCCAATGCGCTGGGTCTGTGCCCCCAGTGGCAGCGATGCGTCCTATGAAGCCGGTGGTGGGTGGTCCAGAAGTCCTGGGGGGAGACACAGACACAACAGGGCGGAATGAAACCAGGCAGCAGTACAGTTCAAGGGAATCCAAAATACGTAGTAGCAAGGCAGAAGGCTGGTCAGAGTTACCGGGATTGAAGAGTAGTCAGGAGTCGTAATGGCAGAAGCAGGTCTGGATCTCCTAAGGCAGAAGAGTATCCAATAAACAGGCAGGTCCGGGGTCACAAAACCAGGGTGAGCCAGAAGCGCGAGCAAACAGGTTCCGGGTGTGAGCTTTGCAGACGATCTGACACCGGAGAGCTGAAAGACAGGGCCTTAAATACTGGGAGAGGTTAGTGGGTAATGCAGCGCAGCTGGCAGAGTAATTAGAGCCGAGCAGAGCAGGGACAGGTGGAGCTAGTTAGGCTGAGTAGAGAGAGGGAGGTGAGCAGAGTGGAAGATAGTGGAAACCAATTAAGGTGGTAACCCGGTGGAGTGAGAGGGCTCATGACAATGCCAGCCAGACAAGCCAGTGTATGAATCAAATGTATTTGCATATGAATGGAGTGGAAATTAGCTGACTTAGTGATCTAAGGTAAGTAACATTAATGTGTGTGTGGGGGGGCATCTAAACAATATTGTTTTTAGTTTTATTCATAAAAAGCAGATAGGAAATATCATTAATCGCAATGGTTAGCCTATATAAATTAATATTTAAACATTAAAAGCTTATTAATAGGACTACATTTAGCCTAATTGGGAACGAATAATAATATAATATAATATAATATAATATAATATATATAATAACGTGGGGAAAAGTCTAAGGATCTATTGTTTGTCAAATCCAGATTAAATATAGGCCTTCATGTGAATCAACTCTGTAGGCGATTGTGCGCTAAATCAATGACAAATATAGCTGAAATGTTCAGGCTTTATCATGATCTGTGATCAAACCAGGCTGGGGTGTTTTCGGTTCCATTTAGACTAAGTTATGCGTAACAACGCAACTGTACTGAAATGAATAGCCTGATTCAATGCGATTCTCCAGAATAAAAAAGTGTTTCTGTTAAACTGTTTGGTCTATGGATAGACCCAAACCACTTCTATACCGATTCTATCTTTTTGGTCTTTTGCTATAGCAATAGCCTACCACTAATATTCCAAATTGCGGAGCATTTAATAAAACAACCATATTTTCCTGTGAAAGTGACACTTACTTTTCATTTAAAAGTGAATGTTTTCATAAGCCTATAGGTCTACCAAGAAACCATGTTGAGGCTGAGCAAGACCTTCGATAGGCTAGTAGACTATGCGGAAATAATATTGGAGTTAATCATTGTTATAACCTAGATCACTTTACAGTGGGTTGCGAAAGTATTCACCCCCTTTGGCATTTTTCCTATTTTGTTGCCTTACAACCTGGAATTAAAATGACTTTTTTGAGGTTTGTATCATTTGATTTACACAACATGCCTACCACTTTGAAGATACAAAATATTTGTTATTGTGAAACAAACAAGAAATAAGACAAAAAAACGGAACTTGAGCGTGCATAACTATTCACCCCCCAAAGTCAATACTTTGTAAAGCCACCTTTTGCAGCAATTACAGTTGCAAGTCTCTTGGGGTATGTCTCTATAAGCTTGGCACATCTAGCCACTGGGATTTTTGCCCATTCTTTCAAGGCAAAACTGCTCCAGCTCCTTCAAGATGGGTTCTGCTGGTGTACAGCAATCTTTAAGTCATACCACAGATTCTCAATTGGATTGAGGTCTGGGCTTTGACTAGGCCATTCCAAGACATTTAAATGTTTCCCCTTAACCACTCGAGTGTTGCTTTAGCAGTATGCTTAGGGTCATTGTCCTGCTGGGAGGTGAACCTCCGTCCCAGTCTCAAATCTCTGGAAGACTGAAACAGGTTTCCCTCAAGAATTTCCCTGTATTTAGCACCATCCATCATTCCTTCAATTCCCAGTCCCTGCCAATGAAAAACATCCCCACAGCTGCCACCACCATGCTTCACTGTGGGGATGGTGTTCTCGGGGTGATGAGAGGTGTTGGGTTTGCACCAGACATAGCATTTTCCTTGATGTCCAAAAAGCTCAATTTTAGTCTCATTTGACCAGAGTACCTTCTTCCATATGTTTGGGGAGTCTCCCACATGCCTTTTGGCGAACACCAAACGTGTTTGCTTATTTTTTTCTTTAAGCAATGGCTTTTTTCTGGCCACTCTTCCATAAAGCCCAGCTCTGTGGAGTGTACGGCTTAAAGTGGTCCTATGGACAGATACTCCAATCTCCGTTGTGGAGCTTTGCAGCTCCTTCAGGGTTATCTTTGGTCTCTTTGTTGCCTCTCTGATTAATGCCCTCCTTGCCTGCTCCGTGAGTTTTGGTGGGCGGCCCTCTCTTGGCAGGTTTGTTGTGGTGCCATATTCTTTCAATTTTTTTTAATGGTGCTCCGTGGGATGTTCAAAGTTTTGGATATTTTTTTATAACCCAACCCTGATCTGTACTTCTCCACAACTCTGTCCCTGACCTGTTTGGAGAGCTCCTTGGTCTTCATGGTGCCGCTTGCTTGGTGGTGCCCCTTGCTTAGTGGTGTTGCAGACTCTGGGGCCTTTCAGAACTGGTGTATATATACTGAGATCATGTGACAGATCATGTGACACATAGATTGCACACAGGTGGACTTTATTTAACTTATTATGCGACTTCTGAAGGTAATTGGTTGCACCAGATCTTATTTAGGGGCTTCATAGCAAAGAGGGTGAATACATATGCAAGCACCACTTTTCCGTTATTTATTATTTAGAATTCTTTGAAACAAGTTATTTTTTTCATTTCACTTCACCAATTTTGAATATTTTGTGTATGTCCATTACATGAATTACTAATAATTGTTGTATTAAGGCCTATTTTAGCTAAATCGACAAATGAAATTGATTAGATTACTCTGGCAATATACATGTAGACGTTTGTAAGGCATTCATGGTGAGATCTTTAATAATAAACGAAACAGACACTTAAACTAACACGTGTCGCGTGCACACGTAGATGTCATGTAGACGTTTTTAAGGTGTTCATGCTGAGATCTTTCATAATAAACTTCCAAGCAAACTGACACGTGATGTGTCAGTGCCACGTTACATGATGTGTACGTGTCACGTGACGTGAATGCGTCGGCAGTTTGAAGCCTTAGAAAAAAACGTGTCTCCATTGACAGTCCATGTTAATTCATGGCGGTATTTTATGGCGCTAGGAAGACGTTAGGTGACTTGGTGAGAGGTAACAGTAGCTTCACAAAGCTTAATTCTGGCACGAATCACCCCCCATAGGTGGCTGATAGGTTTCTGGTTCAGGACCCCGTTTTTGACCTTGTGGGAGATCTGTCAACGTGCCCTTGAGCAGGGCGTTGACCCTGGTTGCTTCTGCGGGTCGCTCTGGATGGGAGTCTGTTAGATGACTGAATGTAATGTTAATGTTGAGCGGCTTCACTGCAAGTAGATTGTATGTTTTAATATTCAATATATATATATTTTTTTTATAAAATAGCATGACCATTACACAGGTGCACCTTGTGCTGGGGACAATAAAAGGCCACTAAAATGTGCAGTTTTGTCACACAACACAATGCCACAGATGTCTCAAGTTTTGAGGGAGCGTGCAATTGGCATGCTGACTGCAGGAATGTCCACCAGAGCTGTTGCCAGAGAATTTAATGTCCAGTTCTCTACCATAAGCTGCCTCCAACTTTGTTTTAGAGAATTTTGCAGTACGTCCACCGGCCTCACAACCGCAGACCACGTGTATGAACAGAGTGCCCCATGGTGGGGTTATGGTATGGGCAGGCAAAAGCTATGCACAACACAATTGCATTTTATCAATGGCAATTTTAATGCACAAAAATACTGTGAGGAGATCCTGAGGTCCATTGTGACTCCCATTTTTTTAAAGGTATCTGTGACCAACAGATGCATATCTGTATTCACAATTATGTGAAATCCATAGATTAGGGCCTTTGGGAATTTATTTATGTCAGCGTCTGGGTGAAGTGGTGAAACGGAATCAGGCGCAGGACACAGAACTGAGAATAAATGGCTTTACTCGACTCCAAGTAAATGTAGCAAACCCTCCACGCAGGGAAGAGCAAAAACAACAGCTCAACAGACGACGTAACAACAAACAATCATGCACACACCCAGGAGGGAAAACAGAGGTCATTATAGGGAAACTAATAAGCCTAATGAATAACAGGTGTGAATAATAAAGGCAGGACTAGTGTGACACAGAAACATCGATCGGTGGCAGCTAGTACTCCGGTGACGACAAATGCCAAAGCCTGCCCGAGCAAGGAGGAGGGGCAGCCTTGGCTGTATCCGTGACAATTTCATTTGACTGATTTCATCATATGAACTGTAACAGTAAAATCAATGAAATTGTTGAATGTTGCGTTTATATTTTGGTTCAGTTTAATTAGCTGGCTAGATGAGGGTGGCGAAACGTGAATTTGGACCAGTCCTTGACAAGTGACATCCCAAACAACAGAACGTAGCTACGAAGCACTTTGTAACCTGCTATGTGTTTTTAGTGTCTCTGAAAACATTTGAATGACAGAGCTTGAGGAATACCCTTCGTAAAAAGCAAATATAACACACCAGATTTTGCGAGCTTCACTAAAGTAACGTTAATGTTACCACATACTGAAGTTTGAACGTTCTTAACACGGCCACTTGCATTACATTTGGGCATAGCATCCATTGTTTGTCATGACACCCTACCATGACACTTCACGTAACAATATATAGCCAGTGCACATTTTTTTGCACTTTATTGAGCTGGAAAGGTTCTATCTAATCAGCGCTCACCGCAGTTCCCAGTAGTTCACTCTCCTCTTCGACTGGTGTAGTTGCATTGGGTTATAGTGTCCAGTCTTGCTGTAGTGGGCCAAGGCAATATAGGTTTATAGCCATGTAAAGAGCGCCCACTTCAGGACAAATAACGAAATGCAAAAATCTAATTCTATGAAGAATGTATTTTTTTCAGAGCGTTTTTAACGCATTTTATATAGGTGCTTTTCGGTGGATTAAATGCAGATACAAATACATCTGTAAAAGGCTAATATAACCTTTTACCATTTTGGTCCACAAACCAATGCAAGTCAATATCCTCAATCAGTATTTTTTTCATTGCATGTCCAAATCCTCCCAAAGTGTCTATAATTGATTGTATAGCTCAATAGAGTTACTTTAAGATGATTTGGACATGACATTTGCATTTTTTTAAACAAAAACAAAACTTGGATTGCGGTCTTACCTTGGGTGAAGTATGGAAAATCTCTATTGGGGGAGTTTACCCAAGACCTGAACTCAGCGTCATATTAACAAGTCAATGGGAACAGCTATGACGTGATAGAAAGAAAATGGACAATTAACAGATTTGTTGATGTGTCTCTTTTCACATTTTATTATCATGTTGTTTGAACAACAAAGACAGAAATTGCATCGTAATATATAAAGCAGTCACACATAAAAATGACAAGAATGAAATCAACAAATAAAAGCAACAAAGCAGTTGCTAGTACAGGCCTGGAAGGCAATTACTTTGGGCTAGTACAGGTGAACATTCTATGCCTATAGTATTTCTCTTTCTATATAGTACAGTATGTGACTGTTGAAATATGTTGTGATTTTCAACAGACTGTCAAAGGAATGGGGAGCAAAGATAGAACTATTAAACCTCTTAGAACTATCTCAGCGTTTAAACCACCAATGACTGGAACAAATTGCAAAAATCTCTGAAGCTGGAGACACTCATCTCCCTCACTAACTTTAAGCATCAGTTGTCAGAGCACCTTACCGATCACTGCACCTGTACACAGCCCATCTGAAATTAGCCCGCCCAACTACCTCATCCCTATATTGTTATTTATTTTGCTCATTTGTACCCCAGTATCTCTATTTGCACATCATCTCTTGCACATCTATCATTCCAGTGATAATACTAATTGTAATTATTTTGCACTGTAGCCTATTTTATTGCCTTACCTCCATAACTTGCTAAATTTGCACACTGTATATTATATGTATTTCTGTTGTATTTTTAACTTTGTTTTTGTTTAGTTTTACCCCATATGTAACTCTGTGTTGTTGTTTTTATCGCACTGCTTTGCTTGTTCTCAACTGGTTTACCTGGTTAAATAAAGGTGAAATAAATAAATACAAAAAATCAACAATCATCATCATCATTATCATCATCCTCCTCCTCATCATTACTGTCCAGTTTGTATTTACATTTTATGTACCATTTTTAAGGAAAATATCAATGTTTCTATCATTATGTATTATCTCACATTTTACTTTGCCATGACTCATGACACGTGGTGTATTTTATAAATGGTGCACTTGTGTAACCATCGTCATTTAACAGTAAATAGTGCACACCATTACATTTTTGTACCTTAGTAGGGCTTCAATACAGAGGCCCTAAGGGGCAAACCAGCTTTCAAAATTAAGTGACAGTGCCTCAAAGTAAAACTGACATTGTTTTCTGCACATGTGCTCACTGTGCAATATCTTTGGTTCACAATGCTGCTCACATCGCTGCAATCTGTTAAAAAGTACATTTGAAATTCAGGTATTAACTACATTACGATGTTCATTAGTTATACCAGTCCAATTCACATGGGGCTCAAATTCTCACTGTACAACACATTTGCCTGATTCCGTCAAAGAATGTATCTCTGCCTCATGCTTTTCCTTCAATTCCTGCATTTTATTAGTCAATTCTTTTTTATTATGACCATATAGATGTTTTAATCGGTCATACTCCACGTTGTACGTTTGCATTAGTATCTTCTCATCTTCAAGTTGTTCCAACAATGTATTTAGCCTTTTTTAATATTTCTCTTTAAAGTTATTAAACTCCTCTGCTTGTGTTCTGGCCTCTTGTTCATATTTACCCATCATTTCTTTTGTTTTCCTTTCATACGCTGACCTCATTTCCTTCCATTTCTTCTCTTCTTGTTCTCTCCTGACTATATCTTCCTTTTCTTTCCTCATGTTCTCTTTTTCACGTTCTTGTTGACATTGTTCCTCCAGTTTTCTTAGTCTTAGTTTCACCTCCTCTCTTCGATTTCCCTCCTCTTTAAATCTTCTTTCCTGTTCCTCTCTACGTTCTTTCTCCCACTGATCTTGCTGCATTTTCATTTTGTTTGTCAACTCTCTCCTCTTTTCTTCAAAGTCTTTCCACTCTATTTCTCTCCTCTTCTCTTCTGATTCCTTCATCTTTATTCTCTCTTGTTCCCTCTCTCTTTCAAACTCCTCTCTCAATGTCCTCTGTTTTTTCTCTTGTTCTTTAATAGTTTCTACATGCTTCTGTCTCCTCAGCCTTTCTTCTTCCTGTTGTCTTTTTATTACTGTTTTTAAATGTTCCTCCCATCCCTTTTTGTTTCTCTGCATGATTTCTGTTTGACTTTTCTCTGCTTCCTCTATTTTGCTTTGCCACTCTTGTCTTTCTTTCTCTTCCTGTTTCCTCCTCTCATCCTCTTCTTTCTCTCTCCTTTCCATTTCTGCCTTTTTTAATTTTTCAAACGTATTTTGGTTATTTATGAGCCGTTCTTCTCTGTCTTTCTCTTCTTTTCTCTGTTGTTCCATTCTCATTTTATATTCTTCTTCCTTTTCTCTTTGTTGTTTTTCCAACTCTTTTTTCTGAATTTTTATCTCTTTTTCCATCTTCTCTTTTTCTGTGTCCCAGATTTCTTTTTTCAACTTCTCATCTTCTTTCTTTTTCTTGTCCTTCAACTCTCTTTCTTCCTTCTCTGCTTTCTCCTTTTCTTCATGCTCTTTTCTAATAGCTTCCTCTCGCTCTCTCAACATGTTTTCTCTCCGCTGTCTTTCCTCCTGAACTTTCAATCTCTCTTCTTCCAACTTTGACTTCATCTTTTCCATGGCTGTTTCATGGCTGACCTTCAGTTTCTCCATGTCAGCCTTAATCTCCATCTCTCTCTCCTTCAGTATTTCTTCCTGTTTTTGTTTAATGACTGCCTCTGCCTCTTGGAACATCTCATTGGTGTAGAAACAGCCCTTGTTCGTGGACACCATTTCGTTAATCTTCTTAAGAAGCTCAGTGACCTGTGTGCGGTCATCTTCAACTCTGTTGTTGAAGACATGGAGTCTGCCTCCACAATCTCTGATCAGTTTTTTCAGTTTGGCATTCGTGCTTTTCCCAATGTAATCTTGAATCAACGTTGTTCCCAAGTCATCTCCTCTAGTAAACAGAACTAAGCAGAACATTCTTGCCTGTGGACCAAAGGTTGTCTCTATGAGGTCCAAATTGTCCAGCTCCTCTTTTGTCATTGTCCCGATTCTTAACACTATGATAAACACATGGGGTCCAGGAGCTGACAGGGAAACACATTTCACTATCTCTTGCTGAACATCTTTATTAGACAATGTTGTGTCAAAAAGGCCAGGTGTGTCCACCACAGCAACTGTTCTTCCATCAACTTTACCGACTGCCTTCTTGCAAACTGTTGTCGTAGAATTACTGCTGATTTTAGACTCAAATTCCTTTCTGCCCAGGATAGTGTTTGCGGAGGCGCTCTTCCCATTCCCAGTTTTCCCAATCAGCACCACCCTCACGCACTCTGTGCTGGAGCACTCCATTTCAGCACCTACAAATTAAACAATACATGATCATAAATTAATGTTAATTACTGCATAAATTGGTATTGAAATCATCACAGAAGGCTCATACTGTAAAATACTTGCTTTCCCAATCACCGCCCCATATTTGTTCATCCCTGTGTTCAACAAACTCACCTTTTGACATGTTGCTGATTTTCTGCTCTAAATCCTTGATTGTTCTGTTCTTTTCTTCCAGTTCTGATTGATGCTTAGCCTCCTGTGCCTCCATATACATGTACAGAGTGTAGCATGTCTTGTTTTGATCCATCATTTGGACTATTTTTGCTACAAGCTCTTTCGTCTGCTTGGCATTCTCAATCTTCAAAGCATCAAAGATTTTATACCGCCCTCCGCATATCTTGATCAATTGCTTTGTGTCTGCATTTTGTTCCACAAAGTCAACTGCAGTTTTATCAACTGGAATGTAATCCTGTCTAAACAGGACCATGGCAAAGTAATTGACTCGTGAGCTGAGAACCTTCTGGATGGTCTCGAACTCTCCTTTGTCTTCATCAGTGAGTGGACCCAAAGGTACGACCAGGAGGAAAGCATGGACTCCAGAGTCACAGAGAGAGACACAGCGGAAAGTCTCACGCATCACTTCCTCCTGAGTGAGATGTGTTGCATACAGAGCAGGCAGCTCGATGAGGGTGACCGGCCGACCACACACCTCTCCTCCTCTCTTCACACACACTGAGGAAGAGCTGGACTTTGGACTGGACTCTGTCTGACCCAGTATGGCATTGGCTATAGAAGTCTTCACAGCTCCTCTTCTGCCACACAGCACCACGTTCAGTCTCTGAGCCTTTGGTGTCATGGTATCATGTGTCGTCTCTTCATTGTAGGTGAGGTATCTCCATTTATTCTCCTCTACCATCTTTTCTATCTTTTCAGTTAACTCTTTGTGGTGACTTCCTTGTTTGATAATTTCATGAAGCCTTCCTCCACATTCTATGACCATTTGACTCAGATGAGGATTTCCTGCGACTTCCTTGTGAGTAATGATCACCATTGAGTGCTTGAAGGCCTCTTTACCAAATGTGCTCAGGATGAACTTCAATGTGTTTCTGTTCTCCTCTGTGAACTCCTCAGGCTTCAACACCAGCAGGATCCCATGAGGCCCAGGAGCAGAGAGGGACTTACATTTCTCCATCTCCTGCATCAGGGACTCCACAGTCAAAGAAAATAAGTCTGGAGTTTTTACAACAGTAACATACTTGCCCTCCACCTTCCCATTGGCTGACTCACATTGCTTTTTAGAGAAACGAGCAGACTTAAAAGCCTCATTCTGTAGGATCATGTTACCCACTACATTCTTCTTGTCATCACTCTTCCCCAGAAGCACAATCCTGAGTGAAGACACTGTAAAACACATGTAAGATTGATTAATATAAGGATATGTATTTAAACAAAATGTAGTTTCCCAGTTTACCCAATTTTTGCACTGGAGTATTGTCCCTGTTTCGAATTAGTAAGGTTTTTCTCCCAATGCTTGTGAACAAAAAGCTTTACAGTAGTAGCCAGTAATATTGAGTGAGTACAGTTCCAGCATTTTATTTTGCGCAGTGATTCCCCTGGTATCCCTCACATTGTACGCCAAA
The DNA here is from genome assembly GCF_020615455.1 of Coregonus clupeaformis. Lineage (NCBI taxonomy): Eukaryota > Metazoa > Chordata > Actinopteri > Salmoniformes > Salmonidae > Coregonus > Coregonus clupeaformis. The sequence continues at coordinate 6,011,160 of NC_059205.1, read as the reverse complement.
GCGCCATATTTAATGGCCACCATAGAGCCCCACAGTGGAGGTGTCATAATACCCATAAAACCTAGCGGTCAAACAGGGAAATGGTTCCAATCGTTTTTTTAGAAACACTTAAAATAAGGGCTGTGTGTCGTGTAGGCTTAGGTAAGAATCTCTGGATTAACTATCTAATGTTATCTAAATGTAGTAATCAATACATTGCCAACATTTCTTTAAATGGACAATTCTGTGAACTTTGCAAGTTTTAAATTGACACGATACCTGTTAGCAAAGGTGTAATATTGTCACGATCGTTGAGAGACGGGTCAGACCAAGGTGCAGCGTGGTATGCGTACATGTTTATTAGAACTGATAAACACTCGACAAATTAGCAAATCCAACGTAACGTGATGCTCACAAAGGCTAAACACAAACAAGCCAAACCAGAGTCAAGATCCCACAACTAAGGTAGGCAATCAGGCTACCTACAGTGGGGGAAAAAAGTATTTAGTCAGCCACCAATTGTGCAAGTTCTCCCACTTAAAAAGATGAGAGAGGCCTGTAATTTTCATCATAGGTACACGTCAACTATGACAGACAAATTGAGAAAAAAAATTCCAGAAAATCACATTGTAGGATTTTTAATGAATTTATTTGCAAATTATGGTGGAAAATAAGTATTTGGTCATAACAAAAATTTCTCAATACTTCGTTATATACCCTTTGTTGGCAATGACACAGGTCAAACGTTTTCTGTAAGTCTTCACAAGGTTTTCACACACTGTTAATGGTATTTTGGCCCATTCCTCCATGCAGATCTCCTCTAGAGCAGTGATGATTTGGGGCTGTCGCTGGGCAACACGGACTTTCAACTCCCTCCAAAGATTTTCTATGGGGTTGAGATCTGGAGACTGGCTAGGCCACTCCAGGACGTTGAAATGCTTCTTACGAAGCCACTCCTTTGTTGCCCGGGCGGTGTATTTGGGATCATTGTCATGCTGAAAGACCCAGCCACGTTTCATCTTCAATGCCCTTGCTGATGGAAGGAGGTTTTCACTCAAAATCTCACGATACATGGCCCCATTCATTCTTTCCTTTACACGGATCAGTCGTCCTGGTCCCTTTGCAGAAAAACAGCCCCAAAGCATGATGTTTCCACCCCCATGCTTCACAGTAGGTATGGTGTTCTTTGGATGCAACTCAGCATTCTTTGTTCTCCAAACACGACGAGTTGAGTTTTTACCAAAAAGTTATATTTTGGTTTCATCTGACCATATGACATTCTCCCAATCCTCTTCTGGATCATCCAAATGCACTCTAGCAAACTTCAGACGGGCCTGGACATGTACTGGCTTCAGCAGGGGGACACGTCTGGCACTGCAGGATTTGAGTCCCTGGCGGCGTAGTGTGTTACTGATGGTAGGCTTTGTTACTTTGGTCCCAGCTCTCTGCTGGTCATTCACTAGGTTCCCCCGTGTGGTTCTGGGATTTTTGCTCACCGTTCTTGTGATCATTTTGACCCCACAGGGTGAGATCTTGCGTGGAGCCCCAGATCGAGGGAGATTATCAGTGGTCTTGTATGCCTTCCATTTCCTAATAATTGCTCCCACAGTTGATTTCTTCAAACCAAGCTGCATACCTATTGCAGATTCAGTCTTCCCAGCCTGGTGCAGGTCTACAATTTTGTTTCTGGTGTCCTTTGACAGCTCTTTGGTCTTGGCCATAGTGGAGTTTGGAGTGTGACTGTTTGAGGTTGTGGACAGGTGTCTTTTATACTGATAACAACTTCAAACAGGTGCCATTAATACAGGTAACGAGTGGAGGACAGAGGAGCCTCTTAAAGAAGAAGTTACAGGTCTGTGAGAGCCAGAAATCTTGCTTGTTTGTAGGTGACCAAATACTTATTTTCCACCATAATTTGCAAACAAATTCATAAAAAATCCTACAATGTGAGTTTCTGGATTTTTTTTCCTCAATTTGTCTGTCATAGTTGACGTGTACATATGATGAAAATTACAGGCCTCTTTCATCTTTTTAAGTGGGAGAACTTGCACAATTGGTGGCTGACTAAATACTTTTTTCCCCACTGTAAGTATGAGCCCCAATCAGAGACAACGATCGACAGCTGCCTCTGATTGAGAACCACACCCGGCCAAACATAGAAATACAATAACATAGAATGTACACAGAAATTCACACCCTGACCAAACCAACCAAAAAAACCCGGGCTCTCAAGGCCAGGGCGTGACAAATATATGACGTGCAGTAGCTTGCAGGGATTTGTAGTTTTCATGATGTCTACTTTGATGCTAATTAGCATTTTCGAATCTGAGAGTAAATAGAGCCGAATATATTGATAAAAGTCACCTTGTCCGAGAGACATTTACATGGTTATCAAAACATCACGCCAGGGTAAGCCTACACAAAACACCGCCCTTAATTTAAGTGTTTCTAAAATCCCCTATGGGAAAAATGAATGGTGGAAAAACGATTGGAACCATTTCCCTGTTTGACCGCTAGGTTTTATGGGTATTATGGCACCTCCACTGTGGGGAGCTATACGGCACATCGCTGCACTATGCAGCACCTCAAAAATGATCTCTAAATGGTGAGCCGCATTTCTCTTTGTATCCACCTGAGGGAGCAATGACCTCAAATTGATAGATGCTGTTGGTTTATGAACTGTGAGCTCATACCACATTCTAATCGTTAAAAGTGTTAAAACAACAATGACATGAGCATTATACTAGACTTTAAAGTACAATATGACCTCAGAGATACAAACACGTTGGGAATGGAGGTCGGCAGAATATTGAAATGGACTTAAGTGAATAATAAAACGTATATATATTTTATTTGGTCATGTCTACCTACACAGCTTTTGTACCATATTTGCCTATCAGGATAGAAATTTTGAAAGCAGAAACACCAATAATGAAAATGTGTCCTAACGACAAAAAATCCTTACCGAGCCGTAGCTTTCTCTCTTTAATAGAAAATAGTTGCAATATGGTGTATAACTACTGAATTTTACCCACCACATTTTTCTTGACTGCTTGGCTCCCCTCTTTCTTTCTTAAGTGCTACCAATCCTGAAAAAAAGTTGACACTATCAATTTCAGTGACTTCCTCTTTGCAGTCCATTTAAACCAGTCATAATGAAACAAAAGTTCATTGTCAGTGGTATTCAATGCTCATCTTACTATCAGCTTTGTGCTGTCTGTATACTTACCAATTTCTCTAATTTTCTCACAATTGTCAAATTGTGCTGATTCACCATGTTTCAAAAAATCCTTTCCAAGTTCTTCCTCAGAGAAAGATTTGAGGCTCCAATCAGTTTTACTCCTGTGGATTTCCTCTTTCCCTTGTACCATGCCACTTGTAGTATCTTCAAATATCTCACAGGTGAGATAGCGTCCTCCATTCTCCTTTACAATCTTGTCAACATCTGCCATAAGTTGAGTGCGGTCACTAAGGTGCTGCCTCCCTCTACAGGCGCTGACCATCTGATTCAGAGGGTGATCATCATGCATGTGTCCCCTCTTGTCTTCATGAGTTGTCAGTACCATTGAGTAGTTAAAGGACCGGTCACTGAGGGTGTCTAGAATTTGCCTGATTCTGTCTCCCTCTTGTTGTGTGAACTCCTCAGGCTGCAGGACCAACAGGAACACATGAGGTCCTGGGTCAGACAGAGTGACACACCAACGCAGTTCCTCTAAGAGTTTGTCATGTGAGATGTGAGGGTCTAACAGGTCTGGAGTGTTGATCACAGCTATGTGTCTTCCCTCCACGTGACCCCTGGCTCTCTCACAGTGGTTTTGTACATAGTTGGGGTCAAATGCCCCTCTTTCCAGGATGAACTTTCCAACAGCACTCTTCTCAGAGCCATTCTTGCCGAGCAGCACAATCCTTAGCTCTGTAGCACTTTCAGACACTGTAAAATAAACACCACCACAATCTTATTTAAAATGTTCGCTGTAAAACATTGTTGAAAATGTTGACACTAACATTTTTGTTTGCTTTTCTTTCAGGATTACACCATGAACATTAAGGACCATATTACAACAGAACAAAACAAATGCACAACTCTACAATCTAGACAGATAAATCAAAAATCAGTTGAAAAAAATCAGGTTGATATTTTATTGATCACTCACTCGCAGGGGGCAATAAATCCACACTGTTGCGTCTCTGGGCCCCTGGATTCAAGACTGAAAACACAAATCAAATTAACACAAGTATCAGTATTTTGTAAAGCTGTTAATAGTGATTGTTGCTTGAATTGAATTGTGTAACTCAGTGTAGTATTAAATGAGGGATTTAAAGACTAACTGAATTATTTGTTTTGAAAAGCAAAAAGGAACAATTATAACCACAAATAGGTGATAAGTGGCATAAAAAATCAAAGTCCAGGCACTATTGAGGCTTTGAAAGTTAAAAACCCTTTAATGTATGGGCTAAAACGTTATTAAAATACATCAATGTATATCGTCTTCATCAGGTCAGACACCCTGATTCTCCTCTAAGAGCAGCTGTGGTTCTTGTGGAATACCTGAAGTGCTCCTGCTACTTATTTTCTCCTGAAATAATGTTTTGTTGAGTAGCTATGTACATTTAGCTGCTCAACAATAAAACATCATTCCTGGTGAAAAGTGCTTTTGTACTATGATTCTGAAGAGAAATTCTAAAAGGAGGGAGGTGGATGCTAAAGTTAGCTATGTAGCATGCTACCTTGCTAGATAGTGTAGCGATCCTCGCTATATGAGCCACATTACACTGTAAAAAATATTGTGCTAGTTCCACTTCAAATCATTGAGGCAACTATTTGCATTAGCTTTTTTGAGAATTTCCAACATGATGTATTTTTAAGTATCATATACTCACCTTTTAGTGTTTTCACAAACACTAATTTATTAAGTCCAGCATATATATATATTTTTAAAGATCCAACTTAATTGTGTCAAATCTAGAAGTGTTATTGTTCATTAGATCTACTTAATCTCTCTGGTTAGTTACTTTCATTGATAGTGTTTTAGTGTTAAACATGGTTTTATATACAGTATTTCATCCCTTTACATTTTTATCCACTATTGCAGGAATTGTTGAGCACAGTGCTCATTCCACTAGCATTAACTGGAGGTAAAGCATTATAGCTTGACCTATTTGCCTCTGTTAAGAGTGGTGCACATGATCTTACTAATGGTGAGAGTGGGTGGTCTCATCATTGAATGTCAATTTGCCCGACCGTTTTGATATCCGTCCATCATGATCCATTACACCTCATAGCATAACAAACTGTTTGATTCTAATTTACAAATGTGCTTGTCGTTCTTCAAACATGCATACAACATTGTGTAAAAGTATCGTAAAGTAAAAGAAAAAACACAAACCTCTGAAAACAGAACCACATGGCAAGTTGTTGGAAGAACTTAAAATTCTTACGTTTAAATGAAATATTATGAAAATGTAGTAAGTTAAACACAATTTTCCTTGTAGTTGTTTTTACACATAATTAGTTGTTTAGATTATGCTTTTATTTTATGTTGAATTCATTTTTATTTTTAGGTTGTTTGAACAAGTTAAGTAAAGTACTAATTATATTCAAGTAAAAATGACAACTACATTTTTTTGATGTCAAAACATTTATAAGTGTAATTTACTAACCACCTGAATACTTTTTTACAGTGTACAATTCCCACCAAGTGGATTAGCCCTATTGGTGCAATGCATAGGGTGTTGGCCTTTCCCTCCAGCGACCCGGGTTCACTTCCCTTCCCCGTTGTTCACTACATTGGTGTCAGAAGTGGGATGGCAGCCGTGAGGTCATCGGAATGCACAGCCCGGACATGTGAGGGGACTAACTATTCAAAGCACAGGGACATGCCTTCCGGTTCGGAGGGGGCAGTTTAGCGATCCTCAATAAATGAGCCACGTTACAATTCCCACATCTGTCTGACAGCTATAAGAAACATCAGGAATTATCACAATGCAATTCTTCTGACGATCTTCTACTGATATGTAGAAAAACCCTTCAAAAAGTAAAGGAAAGCCGCACACTCTAGGAGCTCAGATGCAATAATTTAATATCTTAATAACCAACGTTTCGACAGACAAGCTGTCTTCATCAGGGTATAATGACAAACAATGCGGGTCACTGGTTTATATAGTGTGAAAGGACACACGCAGGTGTCTGTAATCATGGCCGGGTGTGGCCTAATAGCATTGGCCAATGTAGAAAAACCCTAACATTCTAACAAGTCCTGTGGGGCTTGTGAGCAAAACAGTCTAAGCTTTTCATGATGGGGTCATAATAGTCTGTAGCTCAAACCGTTCAGACTTTAGAACCGTTTTCGGGATGTTGTCTCGTCTCACAAACTCTGTTGTAGCGCAGCTCCCGTCTACCGCAGAGGTGAAAAGCTGCTATAGGCAGATCCAGAACAAATACACTAGTCAACTGACACATCCAGGAAGTCTGTAGCTCAAAACCAATGACTATATACAGTGGCTTGCGAAAGTATTCACCCCCCTTGGCATTTTTCCTATTTTGTTGCCTTACAACCTGGAATTAAAATGTTTGGTTTGTATCATTTGATTTACACAACATGCCTAACACTTTGAAGATGCAAAATATTTTTTATTGTGAAACAAACAAGAAATAAGACAGAAAAACTGAAAACTCAATACTTTGTAGAGCCACCTTTTGCAGCAATTACAGCTGCAAGTCCCTTGGGGTATGTCTCTATAAGCTGGGCACATCTAGCCACTGGGATTTTTGCCCATTCTTCAAGGCAAAACTGCTCCAGCTCCTTCAAGTTGGATGGGTTCCGCTGGTGTACAGCAATCCTTAAGTCATACCACAGATTCTCAATTGGATTGAGGTCTGGGCTTTGACTAGGCTATTCCAAGACATTCACATTTTTCCCCTTAACCACTCGAGTGTTGCTTTAGCAGTATGCTTAGGGTCATTGTCCTGCTGGAAGGTGAACCTCTGTCCTAGTCTCAAATCTCTGGAAGACTGAAACAGGTTTCCCTCAAGAATTTCCCTGTATTTAGCGCCATCGATCATTCCTTCAATTCTGAGCAGTTTCCCAGTTCCTGCCGATGAAAAACATCCCCACAGTATGATGCTGCCAGCACCATGCTTCACTGTGGGGATGGTGTTCTCGGGATGATGAGAGGTGTTGGGTTTGCGCCAGACATAGCGTTTTCCTTGATGGCCAAAAAGCTCAATTTTAATCTCATCTGACCAGAGTACCTTCTTACATATGTTTGGGGAGTCTCCCACATGCCTTTTGGCGAACACCAAACATGTTTGCTTATTTTTTTCTTTAAGCAGTGGTTTTTCTGGCCACTCTTCCGTAAAGCCCAGCACTGTGGAGTGTACGGCTTAAAGTGGTCTTATGGACAGATACTCCAATCTCTGCTGTGGAGTTTTGCAGCCCCTTCAGGGTTATATTTGGTCTCTTTGTTGCCTCTCTGATTAATGCCCTCCTTGCCCTGGTCCGTGAGTTTTGGTGGGCGGCCCTCTCTTGGCAGGTTTGTTGTGGTGCCATATTCTTTCCATTTTTTAATAATGGATTTAATGGTGCTCCGTGGGATGTTCAAAGTTTCAGATATTTTTTTATAACCTAACCCTGACCTATACTTCTCCACAACTTTGTCCCTAACCTGTTTGGAGAGCTCCTTGGTCTTCATGGTGCCGCTTGCTTGGTGTTGCAGACTCTGAGGCCTTTCATCAGAACAGGTGTATATATATACTGAGATCATGTGACAGATCATGTGACACTTAGATTGCACACAGGTGGACTTTATTTAACTAATTATGTGACTTCTGAAGGTAATTGGTTGCACCAGATCTTATTTAGTATGAAATACGCTCTGGGAATACGTATGTAAGTCGCTCTGGATAAGAGCGTCTGCTAAGTGACTAAAATGTAAATTTAGGGGCTTCATAGCAAAGGGTGTGAATACATATGCACGCACCACTTTTACGTTATTTATTTGTTAGAATCTTTTGAAACAAGTTCTTTTTTTCATTTCACTTCACCAATTTGGACTATTTTGTGTATGTCCATTATATGAAATCCAAATAAAAATCCATTTAAATTAATAATAATAATAATAATAATAATAATATTCCATTTAGCAGACGCTTTTATCCAAAGCGACTTACAGTCATGCGTGCATACAGTGGGGAAAAAAGTATTTAGTCAGCCACCAATTGTGCAAGTTCTCCCACTTAAAAAGATGAGAGAGGCCTGTAATTTTCATCATAGGTACACGTCAACTATGACAGACAAAATGAGAATAAACAATCCAGAAAATCACATTGTAGGATTTTTATGAATTTATTTGCAAATTATGGTGGAAAATAAGTATTTGGTCAATAACAAAAAGTTTCTCAATACTTTGTTATATACCCTTTGTTGGCAATGACACAGGTCAAACGTTTTCTGTAAGTCTTCACAAGGTTTTCACACACTGTTGCTGGTATTTTGGCCCATTCCTCCATGCAGATCTCCTCTAGAGCAGTGCTGTTTTGGGGCTGTCGCTGGGCAACACGGACTTTCAACTCCCTCCAAAGATTTTCTATGGGGTTGAGATCTGGAGACTGGCTAGGCCACTCCAGGACCTTGAAATGCTTCTTTACGAAGCCACTCCTTCGTTGCCGGGCGGTGTGTTTGGGATCATTGTCATGCTGAAAGACCCAGCCACGTTTCATCTTCAATGCCCTTGCTGATGGAAGGAGGTTTTCACTCAAAATCTCATGATACATGGCCCCATTCATTCTTTCCTTTACACGGATCAGTCGTCCTGGTCCCTTTGCAGAAAAACAGCCCCAAAGCATGATGTTTCCACCCCCATGCTTCACAGTAGGTATGGTGTTCTTTGGATGCAACTCAGCATTCTTTGTCCTCCAAACACGACAAGTTCAGTTTTTACCAAAAGTTCTATTTTGGTCTCATCTGACCATATGACATTCTCCCAATCCTCTTCTGGATCATCCAAATGCACTCTAGCAAACTTCAGACGGGCCTGGACATGTACTGGCTTAAGCAGGGGGACACGTCTGGCACTGCAGGATTTGAGTCCCTGGCGGCGTAGTGTGTTACTGATGGTAGGCTTTGTTACTTTGGTCCCAGCTCTCTGCAGGTCATTCACTAGGTCCCCCCGTGTGGTTCTGGGATTTTTGCTCACCATTCTTGTGATAATTTTGACCCCACGGGTGAGATCTTGCGTGGAGCCCCAGATCGAGGGAGATTATCAGTGGTCTTGTATGTCTTCCATTTCCTAATAATTGCTCCCACAGTTGATTTCTTCAAACCAAGCTGCTTACCTATTGCAGATTCAGTCTTCCCAGCCTGGTGCAGGTCTACAATTTTGTTTCTGGTGTCCTTTGACAGATCTTTGGTCTTGGCCATAGTGGAGTTTGGAGTGTGACTGTTTGAGGTTGTGGACAGGTGTCTTTTTATAATGATAACAAGTTCAAACAGGTGCCATTAATACAGGTAACGAGTGGAGGACAGAGGAGCCTCTTAAAGAAGAAGTTACAGGTCTGTGAGAGCCAGAAATCTTGCTTGTTTGTAGGTGACCAAATACTTATTTTCCACCATAATTTGCAAATAAATTCATTAAAAATCCTACAATGTGATTTTCTGGAAAAAAATTCTCATTTTGTCTGTCATAGTTGACGTGTACCTATGATGACAATTACAGGCCTCTCTCATCTTTTTAAGTGGGAGAACTTGCACAATTGGTGGCTGACTAAATACTTTTTTACCCCACTGTACATTTTTGTGTATGGGTGGTCCCGGGGATCGAAATTACAGGTTGTAAAGCAACAAAATAGGAAAAACACCAAGGAGGATGAATACTTTTGCAAGGCACTGTACAGTACCAGTCAAAAGTTTGGACACACCTACTCATACAAGGGTTTTTCTTTATTTTTTATATTTTCTACATTGTAGAGTAATAGTGTAGACATCACAACTATGAAATAACACATATGGAATCATGTAGTAACCAAAAAAGTGTTAAACAAATCAAAATATATTTTAGATTATTCAAAGTAGCCACCCTTTGCCTTGATGACATTTTTGCACACTCTTGGCATTCTCTCAACCAGCTTCACCTGGAATGCTTTTCCAACAGTCTTGAAGGAGTTCCCACATATGCTGAGCACTCCATCACTCTCCTTCTTGGTAAAATAGCCCTTACACAGCCTGGAGGTGTGTCATTGTCCTGTTGAAAAACAAATTATAGTCCCACTAAGTGCAAACCAGATGGGATGGCGTATCGCTGCAGAATGCTGTGGTAGCCATGCTGGTTAAGTGTGCCTTGAATTCTAAATAAATCACAGACGGTGTCACCAGCAAAGCACCCCCACACCATCACACCTCCTCCTCCATGCTTCACGGTGGGAACCACACGTGCAGAGATCATCCGTTCACCTACTCTGCGTCTCACAAAGACACGGCGGTGGACTCATCAGATCAAAGGACAGATTTCCACCGGTCTAATGTCTCGTGTTTCTTGGCCCAAGCTGTGACATGGTGAGGTAGGACCCAGGTGCAGAGAAGAGACCAGACGAGGAATCAGTGGTTAAGGATAAACATAATTACTGTACTGAGAAACGGTAACTGAAGGATCACAGTAACACTAGAAAAACAACAAACACTAAGTCTCAAAAACTCACTCAGGAAACAAATGCACACGGTAAACAATTCAAGCTTCTGCAAAGGACAACAGAAAACACACCTATTTTAACAGGGAAATCCTAATGACTAATAGGACACACCTGAGCGTCGTTAATGTCTCTAGGCCGGTCTCTGCCGCCCTCTGGTGACAGGTGGAACCATGACAGTACCCCCCCTTCTAGGAGCGGCTCCAGCCGCCGAGGCAGGCCGACCACCACGTAGTTGGTTGAAGTCCCGAACAAGTCGAGGGGTTGGAGGGGCAGGTGTGGGGAAGAGAATGGACTGGTCATAGTTGACTCTGCAGGAGGCGTCTCAGGACTTGGCGGACTTGCAAGATGTGTTCCGGAAGGATCTTGGAGAAGATCAGGATGTCATCGAGGTAAACAAAGATGAACCGATTCAACATATCCCTAACAGTATCATTGACCAATGCTTGGAAGACTGCCGGTGAGTTCAATAATCCGAATGGCATGACTAAATACTCATAGTGGCCACTAGGGGTGTTAAAGGAAGTTTTCCATTAATCTCTCTCCCTGATTCACACCAGATTGTAAGCGTTGCAGAGGTCCAGTTTGGTGAAGAATTGGGCCCTTGGGCCAGCTCCAAGCGCGGACAACAGGGGTAGGGGGTAATGATTTTTAATCGTAATCCTGTTCAGCCTCGGTAATCGATACAGGGCGCAGACCTCCATCCCTCTTTCCCACGAAGAAGAAGCCTGCACCAGCTGGGGATGTTGAGGAGCGAATGAAGTCTGCCTCCAGCGACTCCCGGATGTAATTGTCCATGACTGCTACTTCAGGGGGTCGAGAGGGAGTAAAGACGGCCCCGGGGAGGGTGGAGCCGCGTAGGGAGGTCTATGGCACAGTCGTATGGACGATGAGGAGGGAGGGTGGCGGCTTGCCTCTTACTGAAGGCCAACCGGAGGTCGAAGTATTTGGGAGGGAGAGCGGAGAAGTCTTGGTCTTCAATGGATGCAGGAGGACGAGGTGAGGCTCTTGGTGGGGGTCTTAGACATTTTGTCTGGCAGTTCTTACCCCGGTCTAGTAGGTGTCCTGTGGACCAGGAGAATAGTGGGTTATGTAGCGCTAGCCAAGGTACCCTAGGATAAGGGGGTTCTCGGGAGCAGTGATCAAAAGAAAACTAAGAGTCTCTGAGTGTTTCACCCCAACGTGCAGTAGAATGGGCTTGGTCTGATATTCCACCTGGCCGGAACCAATGGGGCGTCCATCAAGGGCTTGAATCCGCAGAGGAATGGGACATTTCACGGTGGGGATTTGTAATTCTCTGGCGACGTCTTGATCAATTAAATTATCCGCGGCCCCGGAGTCCACGAAGGCTAGCATCTGGTGCTGACGGTTGACCCAGTGGAGGGTTGTGGGTATTGACTGATGGTGACTGGGTAGCCGGGGTGAAACTGCACAGCTCATCAGGGTCTCCCCTTGTCCTGGCGAGCCCTGGCGTTTCCCGTCAGCTCTGGGCATGTAGCATGGAGATCGCATAGACCTCCGTAGTAGAGGCAGTAGCCTTCGTGCATGCGCCTGTCATGTTCCTGTGGGCTCAGACGTGTGCGTCCAATGCTGGGCTCGTGGGGCTTGGGGTGCTCAGGAAACCAGGATACTGGGGTGGTGTCAAGAAGGCACTGTCTCACGCGTTCTTGGAGGCGGTTGTCAAACCTGATTTCCAGCATTATCAGGGACTCGAGGTCCTCTCCCAGTTCCCTAGAGGCCAGATCATCCTTGACGGAGTTAGACAGACCCTGGTGGAAAGCAGTGACCAGTGCCTCTGTATTTCACCCACTCTCAGCGGTGAGGGTGCGGAACTCAATGGCGAAGTCAGCCACTGGTCTGGCCGCTTCTCGTCCGCTGACTGGGTGGTCGAAGACTCGTCGCAGCTCAGCCATATAGCGCTTCTGTCTATAACATGAGCTGATCAGTATGTGTAGGTAATCCTTTCTAATGCAGCTTTTTTTGAAAGATATCATGAAGAACTGCAAAAGTGTTGGTAATTCTCCTCACTTTCTGGAGGACCGAGTTTTGAAATCAGTTGAATGCCTTTTACTGAGGATTGGCTTCTGTCTGGCCACTCTACCATAAAGGCCTGATTGGTGGAGTGCTGCAGAGATGGTTGTCCTTCTGGAAGGTTTTCCCATCTCCACAGAGGAACTCTGGAGCTCTGTCAGAGTGAATGGATTGAATATCTCTTGATTATGTTTTCTCTTATTCCAATACCAGATTTGAATTACGCAATTTCTAACAGTTGTGACGGCGCATTACCATAGGAGTAGGGGCAAAGTGAGTAGTGTTGGAGGAGAGCGAGAGAGAAAAGGATACAAAGTAGTGGTCGGAGACTTGGAGGGGAGTTGCAGTGAGATTAGTAGAAGAACAGCATCTAGTAAAGATGAGGTCAAGCGTATTGCCTGCCTTGTGAGTAAGGGGGGACGGTGAGAGGGTGAGGTCAAAAGAGGAGAGGAGTGGAAAGAAGGAGGCAGAGAGAAATTAGTCCAAGGTAGACGTAGGGAGGTTAAAGTCACCCAGAACTGTGAGGGGTGAGCCATCCTCAGGAAAGGAACTTATCAAGGCGTCAAGCTCATTGATGAACTCTCCAAGGGAACCTGGAGGGCGATAACTGATAAGGATGTTAAGCTTGAATGGGCTAGTGACTGTGACAGCATGGAATTCAAATGAGGAGATAGACAGATGGGTCAGGGGAGAAAGAGAGAATGTCCACTTGGGAGAGATGAGGATTCCTGTGCCACCACCCCGCTGACCAGATGCTCTCGGGGTATGCGAGAACACATGGTCAGATGAGGAGAGAGCAGTAGGAGTAGCAGTGTTTTCTGTGGTAATCCATGTTTCCGTCAGTGCCAAGAAGTGGATGTACTGGAGGGTAGCATAGGCTGAGATGAACTCTGCCTTGTTGGCCGCAGAATGGCGGTTCCAGAGGCTGCCGGAGACCCGGAACTCCACGTGGGTTGTGCGTGCAGGGACCACCAGGTTAGAGTGGCAGCAGCCACGCGGTGTGAGGCGTTTGTATAGCCTGTGCGGAGAGGAGAGAACAGGGATAGACAGACGCATAGATGACAGGCTTCCCCAGATCTGTGCCTCCACACAATCCTGTCTCGGAGCTCTACGGACAATTCCTTCAACCTCATGGCTTGGTTTTTGTTCTGAAATGCACTGTCAACTGTGGGACCTTGTATAGAAAGGTGTGTGCCTTTCCAAATCATGTCCAATCAATTGAATTTACCACAGGTGGACTCCAATCAAGTTGTAGAAACATCTCAATGATGATCAATGGAAACAGGATGCATCTGAGCTCAATTTCGAGTCTCACAGCAAAGGGTCTGAATACTTATGTAAATAAGGTATTTCTGTTTTTTATTTTTAATACATTTGCAAACATTTCTAAAAACCTGTTTTTGTTTTGTCATTATGGGGTATTGTGTGTAGATTGATGATATATATATACTTTTTTTAAATCCATTTTAGAATAAGACTGTAAGGGGGGGCTGAACACTTTCCAAATGCACTGTAAACTAAATTCATTTATAAACTGATGGGTTTATTGGTGTTAAAATACACCAGTTAGGCTATTTTTGACCCCCAGGATGCTGATGTCATGCAGCTTGTCATTTTTGTGTTCATACTTTTTCATAACGACAACCACAAGTTTGATGTCGGACGACAATAGAATGTTCATGATGTCACTGCAACAACTGTCTACAGACATGTCGATAGACGTAGTATAAACCAGCCTTTAGTCTTGAAATCTTTGTTTGTTTAGTACACTACCGTACTCACTCTGTTTAGCACATGGCCTCATGTGACTCCTTAAAGAGATGGGTGGGGCTAAGGCTTAAGAGGGTGTGAACAATGCTTTATGGGTGTAGACAAAGAAGAGCTCTCCAGTAGGTGTACCAAAACATTCAAGTGCCATTTTCTGAAAAGTGGGGTTACAAACTTATCAACTTCTGTGTTCCTCAACTGTGGTGTATGATATACCATTTTCTAGCTCTGAGTCTCTACTTTTATCCACTGTAAAAAAAATAATAAAAAAAAAAGCATTTCAAATGTAGAATGTGATACAAATCTTATATGAACATGTGCTTTTTGGCTGTTAAGACCTCAGGAAAAAGAAAGAATTTGTATCAGATATCTTTTTTATTTTTATTTGGGTCATTCAAACTGCTAATCTGAACAAAGTTAACAAAGCACTTGCTAAACTGGCCAGTCAGCTAGTGTAATGACTGGATGCGTATCTATGTCGCATTCAGAATCTCTGCCAAGCTGATGGAAATGGAAACGCCACCATGATCTTATGGGCAGGGTGCAGCTTGTGCGCTTCTTCCACATTCCAGACCCTTCTATGACAGGCACATTCAAGCGCTGCAGCCACAGCCAACTACCTAGGCTGCGGTTACTGTACTACATTATGGTCGGAACTTGGCAATGTTGAAAACACAAAAATGCTAAGGTCATTTTTGTAAACAAATAATAAATCAATCGCTACCTTAAGTCAATCCAGTAAATTAGTTAATGATGGATCTTTTAACAGTGATCATCCAACAAAGTAAATTTAGCCACCAATTTAACTCCCATCTATGTTGCAAATGTAAAGTGCAAGTCATGCCTATTGATCATTGTAGCATGTGGGTACTCAAAGACATTAAAATATGTATAGAAATGTTGACCATCATAATGAATGATATATTACAAGCATTGATGAACATCAGGCCAAAATATATATTGTTGAGGTTTTACTGCTCTTACCTTTGTCTCTGAATGATGCAGCGTCCGTTATTTCATCCTTCAAATGTCTGCACTGGGACAGATAAATGTGAAAGTGAAACTTGCAGGGAAAAATGGTCCTCCCAGAAAAGTGGGGTTACAAACTCATCAACTTCTGTGTTCCTCAACTGTGGTGTATGATATACAATTTTCTAGCTCTGAGTCTCTACTTTTATCCACTGTAAAATAAAAATAAAAAATAAAAGCATTTCAAATGTAGAATGTGATACAAATCTTATATGAACATGTGCTTTTTGGCTGTTAAGACCTCAGGAAAAAGAAAGAATTTATCGGATATGTTTTTTATTTTTATTTGGGTCACTTCAAACTGCTAGTCTGAACAAAGTTAACAAAGCACTTGCTAAACTGGCCAGTCAGCTAGTGTGATGACTGGATGCGTATCTATGTCGCATTCAGAATCTCTGCCAAGCTGATGGAAATGGAAACGCCACCCTGATCTTATGGGCAGGGTGCAGCTTGTGCGCTTCTTCCACATTCCAGACCATTCTATGACAGGCTCAGGCACATTCAAGCGCTGCAGCCACAGCCAACTACCTAGGCTGTGTTTACTGTACTACATTATGGTCGGCACTTGGCAATGTTGAAAACACAAAAATGCTAAGGTCATTTTTGTAAACAAATAATAAATCAATAGCTACCTTAAGTCAATCCAGTAAATTAGTTAATGATGGATCTTTTAACAGTGATCATCCAACAAAGTAAATTTAGCCACCAATTTAACTCCCATCTATGTTGCAAATGTACAGTGCAAGTCATGCCTATTGATCATTGTAGCATGTGGGTACTCAAAGACATTAAAATATGTATAGAAATGTTGACCATCATAATGAATGATATATTACAAGCATTGATGAACATCAGGCCAAAATATATATTGTTGAGGTTTTACTGCTCTTACCTTTGTCTCTGAATGATGCAGCGTCCGTTATTTCATCCTTCAAATGTCTGCACTGGGACAGATAAATGTGGAAGTGAAACTTGCAGGGAAAAATGGTCCTACCAGTTAAAGGGACAATTCATTTTGTGGAGATGTGGGAAGACTGCAATCTACATGTTGAATTTGTTTACAAAACACAAGCTTGAGCATTTGTCATCAGAATAACAATAGGACTGAATGTTTTCCACCTAGCATACTTTAACTTGCATACCCAAGTCATCTCACTGAATTAAACCCAGCTCACCTTGTTAAAAAATAAATCACATACCATAACATTCTGCCCCTTTCCAGTTGAAGCAATTGAGAGTATTTTGGCAAACATTGTTCAACCCCAAAAATGTTTTATTGTAAAACTCAAATATACAGTGGGGAAAAAAAGTATTTAGTCAGCCACCAATTGTGCAAGTTCTCCCACTTAAAAAGATGAGAGAGGCCTGTAATTTTCATCATAGGTACACGTCAACTATGACAGACAAAATGAGAATTTTTTTCCAGAAAATCACATTGTAGGATTTTTAATGAATTTATTTGCAAATTATGGTGGAAAATAAGTATTTGGTCACCTACAAACAAGCAAGATTTCTGGCTCTCACAGACCTGTAACTTCTTCTTTAAGAGGCTCCTCTGTCCTCCACGTTACCTGTATTAATGGCACCTGTTTGAACTTGTTATCAGTATAAAAGACACCTGTCCACAACCTCAAACAGTCACACTCCAAACTCCACTATGGCCAAGACCAAAGAGCTGTCAAAGGACACCAGAAACAAAATTGTAGACCTGCACCAGGCTGGGAAGACTGAATCTGCAATAGGTAAGCAGCTTGGTTTGAAGAAATCAACTGTAGGAGCAATTATTAGGAAATGGAAGACATACAAGACCACTGATAATCTCCCTCGATCTGGGGCTCCACGCAAGATCTCACCCCGTGGGGTCAAAATGATCACAAGAACGGTGAGCAAAATCCCAGAACCACACGGGGGGACCTAGTGAATGACCTGCAGAGAGCTGGGACCAAAGTAACAAAGCCTACCATCAGTAACACACTACGCCGCCAGGGACTCAAATCCTTCAGTGCCAGACGTGTCCCCCTGCTTAACATGTCCAGGCCCGTCTGAAGTTTGCTAGAGTGCATTTGGATGATCCAGAAGAGGATTGGGAGAATGTCATATGGTCAGATGAAACCAAAATAGAACTTTTTGGTAAAAACTCAACTAAGTCGTGTTTGGAGGACAAAGAATGCTGAGTTGCATCCAAAGAACACCATACCTACTGTGAAGCATGGGGGTGGACACATCATGCTTTGGGGCTGTTTTTCTGCAAAGGGACCAGGACGACTGATCTGTGTAAAGGAAAGAATGAATGGGGCCATGTATCGTGAGATTTTGAGTGAAAACCTCCTTCCATCAGCAAGGGCATTGAAGATGAAACGTGGCTGGGTCTTTCAGCATGACAATGATCCCAAACACATCGCCCGGGCAATGAAGGAGTGGCTTCGTAAGAAGCATTTCAAGGTCCTGGAGTGGCCTAGCCAGTCTCCAGATCTCAACCCTATAGAAAATCTTTGGAGGGAGTTGAAAGTCCGTGTTGCCCAGCGACAGCCCCAAAACATCACTGCTCTAGAGGAGATCTGCATGGAGGAATGGGCCAAGATACCAGCAACAGTGTGTGAAAACCTTGTGAAGACTTACAGAAAACGTTTGACCTGTGTCATTGCCAACAAAGGGTATATAACAAAGTATTGAGAAACTTTTGTTATTGACCAAATACTTATTTTCCACCATAATTTGCAAATAAATTCATAAAAAATCCTACAATGTGGTTTTTCTGGATTTTTTTCTCATTTTGTCTGTCGTAGTTGACGTGTACCTATGATGAAAATTACAGGCCTCTCTCATCTTTTTAAGTGGGAGAACTTGCACAATTGGTGGCTGACTAAATACTTTTTTCCCCCACTGTATGTATATATGTATATGTAGGTATATATGTGTGTATATATGTGTGTATATATATATAAACATGGGGGATTGGAAGTGATGCAGACAATTACATTGATGGTAGTTACAATCTATCTGCAATATTAAGCTGATCTACCCCCTAAAAAAAAAAAAAAAAATTAAAACAAGTCCATATTATGGCAAGAACAGCTCAAAGAGAAACGACAGTCCATCATTACTTTAAAACATGAAGGTCAGTCACTACGGAACATTTCAAAAACGTTGAAAGTTTCTTCAAGTGCAGTCGCAAAAACCATCAAGCGCTATAATGAAACTGGCTCTCATGAGGACCGCCACAGGAATAGAAGACCCAGAGTTACCTCTGCTGCAGAGGATAAGTTCATTAGAGTTACCAGCCTCAAAAATTGCAGCCCAAATAAATGCTTCACAGAGTTCAAGTAACTGACACATCTCAACATCAACTGTTCAGTGGAGACTGCGTGAATCAGGCCTTCATAGTCGAATTGCTGCAAAGAAACCACTACTAAAGGACACCAAAAAGAAGAAGAGACTTGCTTTGGCCAAGAAACATGAGCAATGGACATTACATTTACATCATTTAGCAGACGTTCTTATCCAGAGCAACTTACAAACTGGTGCATTCAACTTATAATAGCCAGTGGGACAACCACTTTTTTAATTTTTTTATTTATGGGGGTGGAGGAAGAAGGATTACTTTATACTATTCCAGGTATTCCTTAAAGAGGTAGGGTTTCAAGTGTCTCCGGAAGGTGGTCAGTGACTCCACTGTCCTGGCGTCGTGGGGGAGCTTGTTCCACCATTGGGGTGCCAGAGCAGCGAATAGCTTTGACTGGGCTGAGCGGGAACTGTGCTTCCGTAGAGGTAGGGGAGCTAGCAGGCTGGATGGATGAACGTAGTGCCCTCGTTTGGGTGTAGGGTCTGATCAGAGCCTGAAGGTAAGGAGGTGCCGTTCCCCTCACAGCTCCGTAGGCAAGCACCATGGTCTTGTAGTAGATGCGAGCCTCAACTGGAAGCCAGTGGAGTGTGCGGAGGAGCGGGGTGACATGAGAGAACTTGGGAAGGTTGAACACCAGACGGACTGCAGCGTTCTGGATAAATTGTAGGGGTTTAATGGCACAGGCAGGGAGCCCAGCCAACAGCGAGTTGCAGTAATCCAGACGGGGAGATGACAAGTGCCTGGATTAGGACCTGTGCCGCTTTCTGTGTAAGGTAGGGTCGTACTCTGCGAATGTTGTAGAGCATGAACCTGCAGGATCGGGTCACCGCTTTGATGTTAGCGGAGAACGACAGGGTGTTGTCCAGGGTCACACCAAGGTTCTTTGCACTCTGGGAGGAGGACACAATGGAGTTGTCAACCGTGATGGCGAGATCATGGAGCGGGCAGTCCTTCCCCGGGAGGAAGAGCAGCTCCGTCTTGCCGAGGTTCAGCTTGATGTGGTGATCCGACATCCACACTGATATGTCTGCCAGACATGCAGAGATGTGATTCGCCACCTGGTTATCAGAAGGGGGAAATGAGAAAATTAATTGTGTGTCGTCTGCGTAGCAATGATAGGAGAGACCATGTGAGGATATGACAGAGCCAAGTGACTTGGTGTATAGAGAGAATAGGAGAGGGCCTAGAACTGAGCCCTGGGGGACACCAGTGGTGAGAGCACGTGGTGCGGAGACAGATTCTCGCCACGCCACCTGGTAGGAGTGACCTGTCAGGTAGGACGCAATCCAAGAGTGAGCAGCGCCGGAGATGCCCAACTTGGAGAGGGTGGAGAGGAGGATCTGATGGTTCACAGTATCAAAGGCAGCGGATAGGTCTAGAAGGATAAGAGCAGAGGAGAGAGAGTTAGCTTTAGCAGTGCGGAGAGCCTCCGTGACAGAGAAGAGCAGTTTCAGATGAATGACCAGTCTTGAAACCTGACTGGTTTGGATCAAGAAGGTAATTCTGAGAGAGATAGCAGGAGAGTTGGCTAGAGACGGCACGCTCAAGTGTTTTGGAGAGAAAATAAAGAAGGGATACTGGTCTGTAGTTGTTGACATCGGAGGGATCGAGTGTAGGTTTTTTGAGAAGGGGTGCAACTCTCGCTCTCTTGAAGACGGAAGGGACATGGCCAGCGGTCAAGGATGAGTTGATGAGCGAGGTGAGGTAAGGGAGAAGGTCTCCGGAAATGGTCTGGAGAAGAGAGGAGGCGATAGGGTCAAGCAGGCAGGTTGTTGGGCGGCCGGCCGTCACAAGTCGCAAGAGAGAGAGGGGAGAAAGAAGTCAAAGCATAGGGTAGGGCAGTGTGAGCAGGACCAGCGGTGTCATTTGACTTCATAAATTAGGATCGGATGTCGTCAACCTTCTTTTCAAAATGGTTGACGAAGTCATCTACAGAGAGGGAGGAGGGAGGGGGAGGAGGAGGAGGAGGAGGATTCAGCAGGGAAGAGAAGGTGGCAAAGAGCTTCCTAGGGTTAGAGGCAGAGGCTTGAAATTTAGAGTGGTAGAAAGTGGCTTTAGCAGCGGAAACAGAGGAAGAGAATGTAGAGAGGAGGGAGTGAAAAGATGACAGGTCCGCAGGGAGTCTAGTTTTCCTCCATTTCCACTCGGCTGCCCGGAGCCCTCTTCTGTGAGCTCGCAATGAGTCGTCAAGCCACGGAACAGGAGGGGAGGACCGAGCCGGCCGGAAGGATAGGGGACATAGAGTCAAAAGATGCAGAAAGGGAGGAGAGGAGGGTTGAGGAGGCAGAATCAGGAGATCGGAGGGAGAAGGATTTAGCAGAGGGAAGAGATGATAGGATGGAAGAGGAGAGAGTAGCGGGAGAGAGAGCGAAGGTTTGCGACGGCACATTACCATCTGAGTAGGGGCAGAGTGAGTAGTGTTGGAGGAGAGCGAGAGAGAAAAGGATACAAAGTAGTGAGATTAGTAGAAGAACAGCATCTAGTAAAGATGAGGTCAAGCGTATTGCCTGCCTTGTGAGTAGGGGGGGACAGTGAGAGGGTGAGGTCAAAAGAGGAAAGGAGTGGAAAGAAGGAGGCAGAGAGAAATGAGTCAAAGGCAGACGTAGGGAGGTTAAAGTCACCCAGAACTGTGAGGGGTGAGCCATCCTCAGGAAAGGAACTTATCAAGGCGTCAAGCTCATTGATGAACTCTCCAAGGGAACCTGGAGGGAGATAAATGACAAAGATGTTAAGCTTGAATGGGCTAGTGACTGTGACAGCATGGAATTCAAATGAGGAGATGGACAGATGGGTCAGAGGAAAAAGAGAGCATGTCCACTTGGGAGAGATGAGGATTCCTGTGCCACTGCCGCGCTGACCAGATGCTCTCGGGGTATGCGAGAACACATTGTCAGACGAGGAAAGAGCAGTAGGAGTAGCAGTGTTTTCTGTGGTAATCCATGTTTCCGTCAGCGCCAAGAAGTGAATGGACTGGAGGGTAGCATAGGCTGAGATGAACTCTGCCTTGTTGGCCGCAGAACGGCAGTTCCAGAGGCTGCCGGAGACCTGGAACTCCACGTGTGTCGTGCGCACAGGTACCACCAGATTAGAGTGGCAGCAGCCACGCGGTGTGAAGTGTTTGTATGGCCTGTGCAGAGAGGAGAGAACAGGGATAGACAGACACATAGTTGACAGGCTACAGAAAAAGGCTACAATAATGCAAAGGAGATCGGAATGAAATTAACTAAACATCTGGGAAAGCGAGAGAGCGGGGCCTCCCTCACTTACGTTTCACTGAAACACTCAAATATAACTCTCCCAACTTCCACTTTAGAAATTATAATTGTTGTAAACTACAGCGGTTCAATGTTTTCTAGGAATAGACTCTAACTTAGTTTATTCAGCTAGCTAACTTGGTACAGTATTCTTCCGTGAAAACCGTCCAGGGCACCGAATCCTATGACGCCATAGCCAACTAGCATGCCAGCCTCAAATAACACGGTTTAGCACCAATACTCGGTTACAACAAACCACCAGTGTGTTAACAAGCCAAACAGTTCATTGGTGTCCGTGTCTAATGTTGTGTAAAGATTTGGGTTAGTTTTGACAGTTTGAGTGAGTACGTCGTCAATTTATTCAGCCAGTTAGTTAGCTAGAATAGGTAGCATACTAGCAAGCCATTGCTCTCTGCCAACGAACCAACCCCTCCTCCCACGGCACGAAACACACAGAGAGAGCCAAGCTAACGTTAACTAGTCACCCATGTCCCAAATTCCCTTGAACGACTCTGGTTACCAGTATGTAAAAACAAAACAAAAATAAATGTAGGTTATAACTTACCCGTAGTAGCTACTGTTAGCCAGTTAAGTGCAAAGCTAGCCACTGAATCGATTCAGCCAGTTCGCGTCTGTCCCAACGGAGAGAAAGCGTCTCCAAATATTACAGCTAGGTCATTCCAGCTATCGTTTAGTTAGCTATCCAGGTAGCAACAAGCTAGCTACATTTTGAGTACAGTAGCTACTAACTACCTAACGTAGTCCGGTGGAAATTTGTCCTTTGGTCTGGAGTCCAAATTGGAGATTTTTGGTTCCAACCGTGACCGACGCTGGGCCAATTGTGCGCCGCCTCATGGGTCTCCCGGTCATGGCCGGCTGTGACACAGCCTGGGATCGAACCCGGGTCTGTAGTGAGTGCGATACAGTGCCTTAGACCGCTGCGCCACTCGGGAGGCCAAAACTAAAATTGTTTTTAATGTACAATTCAAATAAATGTTATATAAAATTGATATTGGGCATATATTGTACACATCTCCAATCCCACATCAAAGGAATTAGCTCAATTACTTGATTTAATGTTACTCTGAAGTGATTTGAGCAGGCTAGGTAGATCTAGGTAGGCCCTTCATACCCTCAACAAAACAGTAAAGACAGAATGCCAAAATGTCTCCAGGTATATCAAGACTGTAAACTCACCTTCACAATGAAACGCTTCCTCCACAAGGTGGCACCAGTAACCAGAGAAACCTGGGTAGTGTGCAGAAAGTTTTGAGTGGCAAAATAACTGTTTCTTGCGTAATAGGGAATAGTTATTGTATAATAAGCAATACCTTTCTGTGGCTTTATCTGGAAAACAACTGTATGTTTTTAAATACATTTTTCAAAATTTTGTAGATACATCCTTGGAGTAAAATGTTGTGACTGTTGACTCCTAAAGAATGCTTATATTGCCTCAGACACCAATCAGTTTAGCCATCTACCAAATTCAATATATTGGTGCCGCATTTTGTCAAATCTGCCCAAAAGTTGAATGAACAATATTTACTTTTGAGGAACAGAGATAAAATACTATGGATAGGGCAGAGAATATTTGGAATCAATTTCACACTTCTGTAAAGACTAATTGCTCTGAATTATGCTATTACGATATTATTATGATAAGCTTCAAGCAGCATCTCACACTGGAACTCATTTGTAATTAATCATCATTGTTGTTGTATTTTGTAGTAATTATTGGCTGGTAATGAATTGTCGTCTTAAATACAGTATAATGGGAAATGCTTGAAGATGGAAATATAGCTATCCAGCAGGGTGTGTGTACCACATAGGAATTCCACTGCCAGAGAGGAAGTAGAAGGTGAGGGAAACTCCAGAGTGCATTCCTTTGTGACATCACACCAGAGAGGGAGCAATAGAGCTAATGTTGCTCCAGCTCTGCTGGAATGTCAAGTCGGAATGTGTTGCATTGATCATTCAGTGTGTTGTTCCTTCTTTGAGATGATTGATACATCTGTGTGTCATTGAGTTATATGCCCCAAACAAGATGGGGCCTAGTCTTAGTTTTGCCAGTGCTGTAACTATAACCAGTGTGTGTGTGTGTGTGTGTTCATGCAGGTTTGCGTCCGTGTACAGCATATAAAGAGGAGATATGAACACAGTGACACACTTCTGATTAGCCCTACACCAGCCAAACACAATATGTCTTTAACAAAACAACAAATCTAGGTATCTTGTAAAACATTAGTAAATACTGCATGTTGGATAAACCTCTATGTAGTGTTATTATATAATGGTCCATCCCTACCACGGTGGACCCGAGATTCGAACCCACGCCGCAACGCCACCTACTCCAGGAACACTGTCAATACCACTGATACAGAAAACACAAGGCATTTCTAGGTCGGGACTGACAGTAGCCTACAGATTTCAGGAAGGCAGTATCGATATTAACCAAACCATCTGCTACAATATTTCAATGGTAAAAGTAGAATGTTATGGATATACATTATACATTGAGAATGATATGGAGATAGTACCCAGAGTTACATATGAAACAGCCAGGGGAGGTTGTTACACATATGGGCTCTGTTAATGAGAACAGGAGAGTGAGAGGAGAAAGTATAGAAGAAGTAATGTGATTGAAGAAGAGTTGTGAGTTAGACTGTGGGTTGAAGAGGAGTTGTGCGTTTGGCCGTGGGTTGAGGAAGAGTTGTGAGTTAGGCCGTGGGTTGAAGAAGAGTTGTGTGTTAGGTTGTGGGTTGAAGAAGAGTTGTGCGGGGGTCTGAATACTTATGTAAATAAGGTATTTCTGTTTGTTATTTGTAATACATTTGCAAAAATTTCTAAAAATCTGTTTTCGCTTTGTCATTATGGGGTATAGTGTGTAGATTGATGACGGAAAAAAATAATTTAATCCATTTTAGAATAAGGCTGTAACGTAACAAAATGTGGAAAAGGTCAAGGGGTCTGAATACTTTCCTAATACACTGTATACTGAATGGTATGTCATACCAAAATATTTTCAGACATAAACATACTGTGATACCATTATATGCAAGTACACACATCCGTACAGTACACACATCCTAACAATACACACATCCTGACAATACACACATCCTAACAATACACACATCCTTACAGAACACACATCCTTACAGTACATACACAAATGTCCATGTAGTGGTGTACTCAAACATACTTATGTACTGGTGTTGATGTCTTTATTTAATCTAATATGGCACTTTTTGAGTCCACATTCTCTTCTTAATATATGCTGTCCTTCTCTCTATTGTTCCATCATCTGCAGTATCCAGGGATGTCCGCAGCAAGAGGAGTCTTTCTGTTCCCATGCCTGTCCTCCAGCGGAGGAGGTGGTATGTGTGTACAGTACGTGTGTGTATGTTTGAAGGGTGTGTCTAGGGGTGTGTGTGTGTGTGTATGTTTGAAGGATGTGTCTAGGTGTGTGTGTGTGTGTGTGTATGTATGTTTGAAGCTGGTTGAGAGAACGCCAAGAGTGTGCAAAGCTGTCATCAAGGCAAAGGGTGGCTACTTTGAAGAATCTAAAATATCAAATATATTTTGATTTGTTTAACACTCAAACACTCGTAAGGCCCCCCCAGCGCTGCCACAGTTCCAGATCCGCTCCCGCCTGGGCGTCCTCGGGAAGACCAAGGAGGGCCATAACTGCTACGTGCACTACGACAAGGACTGCACTCCTGTGGAGGCTAACGACGAACCCAAGGCCCCCGCCGCACCCCTGTGCCATCCTTACGACTTCACCTGTAACGGCATGTCCGCCCCCGCTCCGCTCACCGCAGAGGCCGACAAGCCCAAGAGCGGCGTGATCCTGCCCGATCCCGACTGCGACCCGAATACGACTACAACTGCCGCCCGTCGTGCAGAGGACTCCCCGCTGCGACGGAACCGGCGGCCAAGGAGCCCAAGGAAGAGCCGGTGCAGCAGAAGGCCATGCCCGAGTACGCCGTCCCACAGTTCGAAGACTTCCTCAGGAGCTACATGGCCATGGGTCAGTACAGGAAGAAGTAAATTAAAAAACACACAACGTCACACAAACGTCAACTAGACGCTAGATCTAGATCACTAGGAAGAAAATGAGACAAGTTAATATGTTACACACACACACACACACACACACACTCACACACACTCACAGTCCTCCCAAGTTGCTAACATATCTCCCATGGTCCATTACTGCTGAAGCAGGACGACTAGTGTCTTATCAACAGGAAGATCCAGTCCTGCAATAGTGAATCAGATTTGCTCAGTTACAGTGCCTGAAGGTGTATCATTTTACTGTCAATGATATACTGGCTGGGATATACTGGCTGTGATATACTGGCTGTGATATACTGGCTGTGATATACTGTCTGTGCGGAACCCAACATGAGTCCCTCTAGGTTTTATGGTCCCATAGAAGTCTGTGTGAAAGGTGCGCATTAAAAACTATGTTTATCTGTAGAAGAAATCCTCTGTAATGTGTTTGTAGAATAGGGGTAGCTAGCATACTTGAAGACTGTCAATATGTTGGTATGTTTTCTGTGGTTGTACATTGTCAATTTCCAGTGTTTTGTGAACATAGTCTCTCTTGAGTGTATTTAATGTTGTTTTCATAGCTTTTCTAAAACCTGTCAACCTCAAACCCTTCCCCTGGTTAGTTCTTTTTTAAAGTTCCAAATAAAACGTTTTGAAACAAGCTGCTATTTTTTTTATGGAAACATGCATTAATACCCACAGTACACAATGACGTAACCGATATATCACAGTTTCTCTGATAACGTGTGAATACTCACATGAAAACACAGTAAAAAGCCATTGCTGTCTGAAATGTATGTCATATTAGCAAACATTCAGCATTTTAGAGATAATAACATTCAGCGCTGGTCATCCCCTGAATTCACCAGTGGTGTCAGCAGTGGGATCCAGCGGTGTGGGAAGTCCATTGTAGGCGTATCCAGGAAGTCAGAAGAAGTATCAATATCACGACATGGCTTTTCTTACGACTGAAAGCTGACTGAAACATTATATAGACTCAGATGTAGAAGACATAACACGATTTTCCACTCAGCCATGGACTCATATTATTTACACATATTTCATGGTTTTCTTGTACAGTGCCCTCTGTAATTATTGGGACAGTGAAGCATTTAAAAAATGTTGTCTCCATACTCCAAAAGTTTGGATTTGAAATAAAAAAATGGATATGTATTAAAATGCTGACTGTCAGCTTTAATTTGAGGGTATTTTCATCCATTAGAGGTTGACAGTTTAGAAATTACAGCACTTTTTGAACATAGTTTCTCCATTTCAGGGTACCAAAAGTATTGGGACAAATTCACTTATATGTGTATTAAAGTAGTAAAAAGTATTTGGTCCCATGCTTATACCACTCAATGTCAACATCAAGCTTGTGACTCTACAAATGTGTTGGATGCATTTGCTGTTTGTTTTGGTTGTGTTTCAGATTATTTTGTGCCCAATACAAATGAATGGTAAATAATGTCGAGTCACCCCCCAATGTCTTGTCTGTGCGTCTAACTTTCTCACTCAAATTTGTCCCAATACTTTTGGTCTCCTAAAATGGGGGGACTATGTACAACAACTGCTGTCATTTCTTAACGGTTCACCTGATATGGATGAAAATACCTTCAAATTAAAGCTGACAGTCTGCACTTTAACCTCATAGCCAAAATAATAACAAAATGCTTCATTTTTTTTGTGATCCAATTGACATTTTTAGTAATTTAGCAGACACTCTTATCCAGAGCAACTTACAGTTAGTGAGTGCATCAATTTTTCATACTGGCCCCCCGTGGGAAACGAACCCACAACCCTTGCGTTGCAAGCGCCATGCTCTACCAACTGAGCAACAGGAGGGGCAATGTCCCATTAATTACGAAAGGCACTGTGTCTTGGACTGGACTGAATTGCCAGAGCTCCATCCAGCCCTCATTAAAGTGCTGAAACAAAATGAACGTACAGTTCAGTATATTACAAACCTTCTGACTGAGAAGCATAGAAGGAAAATACAACAACTGAATGAGTTTCACAGGTATCAGTTTGCTTTAGCTGCTGCCGTTGGTGATGGAGCCCTCTTGTTTTTCAACTGTCACCAGACGGAGCACACACACTGGGTTCAGGTAGTCATTACATTCTCCCCTGCTTGCTACCTGCTTTTAAAACTGTCAGCAGCAGTTGGCTACACCTTGAGGCCAAAGTGTGCTTCTGGAAACCAGTGGAAATATGCCCTGAATTGCAGGTGTCGTCTTGTAAATATTTGGTTTCTGGTGTTTCTGCTGGTTGAAGAGAGTTAAGACCATCTCTGCTAGGGAATGGACTACCGAGGCTACTTTAGATTTACTGCTCACTGAAATCAATTTTCTCAAAAAGGTTTTAAAACAGCTTTGGGTAAAACAGCTCTGCAGTTTTATCTTAGTTTTCACATGTAGGGCCGTGTTCCCACACATTCATTAACCCTAGTCCTGGACTACAATACATTTTCAATGGAGAATCTCTATTGGGGACCTCCTCCAAGTTTAAAAGAACTCAGCTGTGTTTTAAACAAGGCTATGGGAACAGCTATGAAGTGAAAGGAAGAAATAAAGATAAAACCCATTTGTTGATTTGTCTTTTATTCTCTGGTTTGAACAACACAAAGACAGAAATAGCATCAGAATATATAAAGCACAGTCACAGATAGAAAAGTTAAACATATGAACTCAACAAAACTAAACATTATCTCAGCTTTTACACCACCATCATGATTCAATGACAAGTGGTGTATTTTATCAATGGTGTATTTCTATCACCACAGTCATGTACTGCACACCATTTATTTATTTGACTTTAGTAGGCCTTCAATATACTTTGCTAACGCTTCATGTAAAGATGACATTGTTTTCTGTAGATGTGCTGGTCTATCATTTTGTAATTTAAAAAAATGAAGCACTTTTCTGTCCCGGACTGCTTCTTTATAACGTGTATATTGTGGGTATTAGTATTTAGTGTAATTGACAGTGATCTTGAATGGAGACTGTTAACTAATTTCAGACTTTCGGAAAATGACACCCTGGCACGTTGATAAAAAATGACATCAACAATCCAGCAACATCTTTACTTTCATGAGTCATGGCCCGTCTGATCTGTCCAAGGAAAGGAAAGGGCTTTGAACAAGGGTAGTAAACAGTTCCAACAAATAGGTTTAGAAACCATAAATGGAGTTTTGGACAATTCCCCTTTATGTACTGATGTACATGTAGTTCTAGGACAGAGAACATCTATTCAAAATAGTATCTGAGTTCTGTAGATCAGGCAGCTATCACATCACAGGAGAGTAGAAGTGAAGCATCATGGACAAGCACGCAGCCGCAGATGCTCTGTGTGGGAGTCTAGCCTCTTGCATCACGCTACTCCGCAATATCTTTGGTTCAAACTGCTGCTCATATCGCTGCAGTTTAAACATATATTTACATTTCAGGTATTAAGTTACAATGATCATTAGTTATAAGAAACTGGGTGGTTTAAGCCCTGAATGCTGATTGGCTGGAAGCCGTGGTATATCAGTCCATATACCACGGGTATGACCCCAAAAATATTTTACTGCTCTAATTACGTTGGTAACCAGTTTTTGATTTTTTGCTCCTTTTTGGATCTTTCTGCATTGTCATTTTGTTTGTTAACTGTTATGACGAGTTTCTCTGGTATCGAGTACTTCAGGATGTAAGAGAATATGGGACACAGATGGAGAGTTGATTCATCATTATTTAATTCAGTGCTGGATTCATGTGACAGGCGGTACGTGCCTCTTGTCATCCGAATGACTTCCATAGAAAATCTCTCAGTTTATATAATGATCTCCGAGCTACTTCTGTCCATCAGCTGCCAACCATTATTGAGTGTCACTCATCTACCACAATAGCATCCCCATACATGGTATCGTGTGGCACCCAAGCCAGGCCATTGGACTCTCACAGTATTTCACATGTGGATTTGTCTGGATTTAACAACTTTTTCATCTCTACTTTGTGCTTCTCTTCCAATTCCTTGATTTTATCAGACAGTGTTGTTTTATCATGACCATATAGAGCATTTAAACGATCATACTCCTCTTTGTGCTTTTGCATTAGCTTCTTCTTCTCTTCTTCATATTGATCCAATAATTTTTGGATGTCATTTTCATATTTCTCTTTAAAGTTATTATTTTCCTCTGCATGTTTTCTGGCCTCTTGTTCATATTTATCCATCATTTCTTTTGTTTTCCTTTCATACTCTGACCTCATTTCCTTCATTTTCTTCTCTTCTTGTTCTCTCCTGACTTTTTCTTCCTTCTCTTTCCTCATGTTCTCTTCTTCACGTTCTTCTTGAAATTTTTCCTCCAGTTTTCTTAGTCTTAGTCTCTCCTCCTCTCTTCGATTTACATCCTCTTTAAATCTTCTTTCCTGTTCCTCACTACGTTCTTTCTCCCACTGATCTTGCTGCATTTTCATTTTGTCTATCAACTCTCTCCTCTTTTCTTCAAAGTCTTTTTCTATTCGGTCTCTTTCTTTCCACTCTATTTCTCTCCTCTTCTCTTCTGATTCCTTCATCTTTATTTTCTCTTGTTCCCTCTCTCTTTCAAACTCCTCTCTCAATCTCCTCTGTTTTTTCTCTTGTTCTACAAGAGTTTCTACCTCCTTCTGTCTCCTCAGCCTTTCTTCTTCCTGTTGTCTGTCTCTTTCTTTCTTCAACTGTTCCTCCCATTCCTCTTTTTCTCTACGCATGACCTCTTGGAGTTCTGTTTGACCTTTCTCTGCTTCCTCTATTTTGCTTTGCCACTCTTGTCTTTCTTTCTCTTCATGTTTCCTCCTCTCATCCTCTTCTTTCTCTCTCCTTTCCATTTCTTCATCCTGTTTCCTTTTCAGTTCTGCAAACTGCCTTTCTTGATTTTTAACCAATTCTTCTTTGTCTTTCTCTTCTTTTCTCTGTTGTTTCATTCTAATTTTATATTCTCTCTCCTTTTCTCTTTGTTGTTTTTCCAACTCTTTTTTCTGAGATTGTATCTCTTTTTCCATCTTCTCTTTTTCTGTGGCCCATGTTTCTTTTTTCAACTTTTCATCTTCTTTCTTTTTCTTGTCCTTCAACTTTCTTTCTTCCTTCTCTGCTTTCTCCTTTTCTTCATGCTCTTTTCTAATAGCTTCCCCTCTCTCTCTCAAAATGTTTTCTCTCTGCTTTCTTTCCTCCTGAACTTTCAATCTCTCTTCTTCCAACTTTGACTTCATCTTTTCCATGGCTGTTTCATGGCTGACCTTCAGTTTCTCCATGTCAGCCTTAATCTCCATCTCTCTCTCCTTCAGTATTTCTTCCTGTTTCTGTTTAATGGCTGCCTCTGCCTCCTGGAACATCTCATTGGTGTAGAAACTGCCCTTGTTCGTGGACACCATTTCGTTAATCTTCTTAAGAAGCTCAGTGACCTGTGTGCGGTCATCTTCAACTCTGTTGAAGTCTGCCTCCACAATCTCTGATCAGTTTTTTCAGTTTGCCATTCTTGCTTTTCCCAATGTAATCTTGAATCGACATTGTTTCCAAGTCATCTCCTCTAGTAAACAGAACTAAGCAGAACATTCCTGCCCGTGGACCAAAGGTTGTCTCTATGAGGTCCAAAGTGTCCAGCTCCTCTTGTGTTATTGTCCCAATTCTTAACACTATGATAAACACATGGGGTCCAGGAGCTGACAGGTAAACACATTTCACTATCTCTTGCTGAACATCTTTATTAGACAATGTTGTGTCAAAAAGGCCAGGTGTGTCCACCACAGCAACTGTTCTTCCATCAACTTTACCGACTGCCTTCTTGCAAACTGTTGTCGTAGAATTCCTGCAGATTTTAGACTCAAATTCCTTTCTGCCCAGGATAGTGTTTGCGGAGGCGCTCTTCCCATTCCCAGTTTTCCCAATCAGCACCACCCTCACGCACTCTGTGCTGGAGCACTCCATTTCAGCACCTACAAATTAAACAATACATGATCATAAATTAATGTTAATTACTGCATAAATTGGTATTGAAATCATCACAGAAGGCTCATACTGTAAAATTCTTGCTTTCCCAATCACTGCCCAATATTTGTTCATCCCTGTGTTCAACAAACTCACCTTTTGACATGTTGCTGATTTTCTGCTCTAAATCCTTGATTCTTCTGTTCTTTTCGTCCAGTTCTGATTGATACTTAGCCTCCTGTGCCTCCATATACATGTATAGAGTGTAGCATGTCTTGTTTTGATCCATCATTTGGACTATTTCTGCTACAAGCTCTGTCGTCTGCTTGGCGTTCTCAATCTTCAAAGCATCAAAGATTTTATACCGCCCTCCGCATATCTTGATCAATTGCTTTGTGTCTGCATTTTGTTCCACAAAGTCAACTGCAGTTTTATCAACTGGAATGTAATCCTGTCTAAACAGGACCATGGCAAAGTCATTGACTCGTGAGCTGAGAATCTTCTGGATGGTCTCGAACTCTCCTTTGTCTTCATCAGTGAGTGGACCCAAAGGTACGACCAGGAGGAAAGCATGGACTCCAGAGTCACAGAGAGAGACACAGCGGAAAGTCTCACGCATCACTTCCTCCTGAGTGAGATGTGTTCCATACAGAGCAGGCAGCTCGATGAGGGTGACCGGCCGACCACACACCTCTCCTCCTCTCTTCACACACACTGAGGAGGAGCTGGACTTTGGACTGGACTCTCTCTGACCCAGTATGGCATTGGCTGTAGAAGTCTTCCCAGCTCCTCTTCTGCCACACAGCACCACGTTCAGTCTCTGAGCCTTTGGTGTCATGGTATCATGTGTCGTCTCTTCATTGGAGGTGAGGTATCTCCATTCATTCTCCTCTACCATCTTTCCGATCTTTTCAGTTAACCCTTTGTGGTCACTTCCTCGTGTGTACATTTTGTGATTCCTTCCTCGACATTCTATGACCATTTGTCTAAGATGAGGATTTCCTGCAACTTCCTTGTGAGTAATGATCACCATTGAGTGCTTGAAGGCCTCTTTACCAAATATGCTCAGGATGAACGTCAATGTTTTTCTGTTCTCCTCTGTGAACTCCTCAGGCTTCAACACCAGCAGGATCCCATGAGGCCCAGGGGCAGAGAGGGTCTTACATTTCATCATCTCCTCCATCAGGGACTCCATAGTCAATGAAAATAAGTCTGGAGTCTTTACAACAGTAACAGACTTGCCTTTCACCTTCCCATTGGCTGACTCACATTGCTGTTTAAAGTTGAAGAAATAAGCAGACTTAAAAGCCTCTTTCTGTAGGATCATGTTACCCACTACATTCTTCTTGTCATCAGTCTTCCCCAGAAGCACAATCCTGAGTGAAGACACTGTAAAACACATGTACACATTGATTAATATAAGGATATGCATATAAAACAAAATGTAGTTTACCTGTTTATTAAATGTTTGCACTGGAGGATTGTCCCTGTTGCAAATTAATAATGTTTTTCTCCCAATGCTTGTGAACAAAAAGCTTGACAGTAGTAGCCAGTAATATTGAGTGAGTACAGTTCCAGCATTTTATTTTGCACAGCGATTCCCCTGATATCCCTCACATTGTACGCCAAAGCGCCATGTTTAATGGCCACCATAGAGCCCCACAGTGGAGGTGTCATAATACCCATAAAACCTAGTGGTCAAGCAGGGAAGTAGTGCCAATCGTTTTTCCACCATTCATTTTTCCAATAGGGGATTTTAGAAACACTTAAAATAAGGGCTGTGTTTCGTGTAGGCTTAGGTAAGAATCTCTGGATTAACTATCTAATGTTATCTAAATGTAGTAATTAATAAATTTGCAACATTTCTTTAAATGGACAATTCTGTGAACTGTCTTGTGCACGTTTTAAATTGACACAATACCTGTTAGCAAAGGTGTAATCTATGACGTGCAGGAGCTTGCAGGGATTTGTAGTTTTGCATGATGTCTACTTTGATGCTAATTAGCATTTTCGAATCTGAGAGTTAATAGAGCCGAAGATATTGATGAAAGTCACCTTGTCAGAGAAACATTTACACGGTTATCAAAACGTCACGCCAGGGTAAGCCTACACGAAACACAGCCAAAACCCTTTAATGTATGGGCTAAAACGTTATTAAAATACACCAATGTATATTGTCTTCATCAGGTTAGACACCCTGATTCCTCTCTAAGAGCAGCTGTGGTTCTTGTGGAAAACCTGAAGCACTCCTGCTACTTCTTTTCTTCTGAAATAATGTTTTGTTGAGTAGCTATGTAGGTATCGCTAAGCAAATTTAATGTCATATCAACGTTATTGTGATAAAAGATTATAATAAGAATTGTTTTAAACAGCTTTTATGAATATGTCAAGGTTTCTAAGCTTTGAAGGCACAGTATTGACAGGTGTGAATTAATATAATTCAGGTAGACTGCCAACCCATTTCCTGTTCAGCTGCTGCTAACGTTAGCTACTGTTCAAGATGACAAGAGCAGTTTTTCCACTGGTCAGCCCATACATTTAGCTGTTGTCAACAATAAAACATCATTCCTGGTGAAAAGTGCTTTTGTACTACGATTCTTAAGAGAAATTCTAATAGGAGGGAGGTGGATGCTAAAGTTAGCTATGTAGCTAGCTACCTTGCTAGATAGTGTAGCGATCCTCGCTATATGAGCCACATTACACTGTAAAAAATATTGTGCTAGTTCCACTTAAAAACATTGAGGCAACTATTTGCATTAGCCTTTTGAGGATTTCCAACATGATGTATTTTTACGTATCATATAGTCACCTTTTAGTGTTTCACAAACAATAATATATTAAGTCCAGCATATTATTTTATTATTCGCATGTGGATATTCACTTTATTAACCATAGCTGTTAAAGCGAGAAGAGGGAGAGAGCTGCCGCTCTAGCAGGCAGGGGAGGGGCCGTACCACAGAGTTTCTAAACCCAGACATGCAACATTGCGAGACTTCGGGGAACGCTTGCGAAGCAGACTAAGTAGAACAAGCCGGGGTTTGGGGTTTAAGAAGTCAATGTGGGAAGTGAAAATGATTCCTTAGTTGTTCATTTTCTCGAAATCTAAAGGCACAACGTAGATTCGAGCCGATGTCTTAATTATTTTAACATGTTATTACTCCAACTTCGTGAAAGTGACAAACTGTCACGTTTTTATTTTTGTGAAAAACTACTTTATATTGAAGGAGTGCCTTTGAGTTGACGGCCTGCACATGCGCAGACAACCTTTAGCCCCAATGACTTGTTTCTGCGCATGAGCTTAGCTTGCCAACGTCGCCATGACATCGCTTGTGAGTGTGAGCAGGGATTTCTATTGGAGAAGGAGTTTTAGCATATCTTCATACTGTTCTGTCTTTGTCCGTACTGTGATCTACTGACACAAGGAGTTGCACAACTGAATGCATTCAACCGAAATGTGTCTTCCACATTTTAACCCAACAGCTTTGAATCAGAGAGGTGAGGGGGCTTCCTTACCGACATTCGTCATTTTAATTCCTTCTTCCATTGATTAGATATCTCCTAACTTTCTCTCTCTCTCTCTCTCTACTGCAGCAGTCACGTTCGGATCTGTATGGGCGCTTCCGGACAAGTCAGTTAAAATTATACCTACAGTACCCGAGACAACCATATCAGTTCTGACACAGACCCGTGACATTATTTAGATTATTAGCGTTCAGGTATTACATTTTTATTAATAAGCTGGAAAACAATAATATGATGCCTGCCTAGTGAAGGCCTTCTCCAGAACCCCTTGTTTCAGATATTTCCGGTAAATTATTTTCCAAAGATACAGCAGTGTTGTAGGCCATTTTAGACTAAGAGCAGTTGCCCAATATGAGCCCCCAAAAATAATATTTTGCCAGTTTGGAAAATTGAGTTAGAAATGTATGCCAACAATATCAATGATACCTTACACGATTTGATGAACATAAGGCCAACAGATATATTGTTGAGGTATTACTGCGCTTACCTTTGTCTCTGAATGATGCAGCGTCCGCCATTTCATCCTTCAAATGTCTGTACTGGGACAGATAAATGTGAAAGTGAAAGTTGCAGCAAAACATGTGCCCCCTACGTGTTAAAATGACAATTCATTATGTGGAGTTGTGGAGAGACTGCAATCTACATGTTGAATATGTTTCCAAACCACTAACTTGAGCATTTGTAATCAGAATAACAATAAGACTGAATGTTCTCTACCTGGCATACAGTGCATTCGGAAAGTATTCAGACCCCTTGACTATTTCCACATTTTGTTAAGTTACAGCCTTATTTTAAAATGGATTAAATCGTTTTCCCCCCCTCATCAATCTACACATAATACCCCATGATGACAAAGCAAAAACAGGTTTTAATAAATGTTTGCAAATTTATAAAATACAAAAAACGTAAATATAACATTTACATAAGTATTCAGACCCTTTACTCAGTACTTTGTTGAAGCACCTTTGGAAGCGATTAAAGCCTCAAGTCTTCTTTTGAATGACGCTACAAGCTTGGCAAACCGGTATTTGGGGAGTTTCTCCCATTAATCTCTGCAGATCCTCTCAAGCTTTGTCTGGTTGGACGGGGAGCGTCGCTGCACAGCTATTGTCAGGTCTCTACAGAGATGTTAGATCGGGTTCAAATCCGGGCTCTGGCTGGGCCACTCAAGAACATTCAGAGACTAGTCCCGAAGCCACTCCTGCGGTGTCTTGGCTGTGTGCTTAGGGTCGTTGTCCTGTTGGAAGGTGAACCTTCGCCCCATTCTGAGGTCCTGAGCGCTCTGGAGCATGTTTTCATCAAGAATCTCTCTGTACTTTGCCCTGTTCATCTTTCCCTCAATCCTGACTAGTCTCCCACTCCCTGCCGTTGAAAAACACCCCCACAGCATGATGCTCCCACCACCATGCTTCACCGTAGGGATGTTGCCAGGTTTCCTCCAGACGTGACGCTTGGCATTCAGGCCAAAGAGTTGAATCTTGGTTTCATCAGACCAGATCATCTTGTTTCTCATGGTCTGAGAGTCCTTTAGGTGCCTTTGGCAAACTCCATGCGGGCTGTCATGTGCCTTTTACTGAGGAGTGGCTTCCGTCTGGCCACTCTACAATAAAGGCCTGATTGGTGGAGTGCTGGAGAGATGGTTGTCCTTCTGGAAGGTTCTCCCATATCTACAGAGGAACTCTGGAGCTCTGTCAGAGTGACCATTGGGTTCTTGGTCATCTCCCTGACCAAGGCCCTTCTACCCTGATTGCTCAGTTTGGCCGGGCGGCCAGCTCTAGGAAGAGTCTTGCTGGTTCCAAACTTCTTCTATTTAAGAATGATGGGGGCCACTGTGTTCTTGGGGACCTTCAATGCTGCAAAAAAATTTTGGTACCCTTCCCCAGATCTGTGCCTCGACACAATCCTGTCTCGGAGCTCTACGGACAATTCCTTCGACCTCATGGCTTGGTTTTTTCTCTGACATGCACTGTCAACTGTGGGACCTTATATAGACAGGTGTGTGCCTTTCCAAATCATGTCCAATCAATTGAATTTACCACAGATGGACTCCAATCAAGTTGTAGAAACATCTCAAGGATTATCAATGGAAACAGGATGCACCTGAGCTCCATTTCGAGTCTCATAGTAAATGGTCTGAATACTTATGTAAATGTGATATTTCAGTTTAATATTTTTTTATACATTTGCACACATTTCTAAAAACCTGTTTTTGCTTTGTCATTATGGGGTATCGTGTGTAGATTGATGAGGGAAAAAAACTATTTAATCCATTTTAGAATAAGGCTGTAACGTAACAAATTGTGGAAAAGGTCAAGGGGTCTGAATACTTTCCTAATACACTGTATACTGAATGGTATGTCATACCAAAAGATTTTCAGACATAAACATACTGTGATACCATTATATACAAGTACACACATCCTGACAATACACACATCCTTACAGTACACACATCCTAACAGAACACACATCCTTACAGTACACACATCCTTACAGTACACACATCCTTACAGTACACACATCCTAACAATACACACATCCTTACAGTACACACATCCTTACAGTACACACATCCTTACAGTACATACACAAATGTCCATGTAGTGGTGTACTCAAACATACTTATGTACTGGTGTTGATGTCTTTATTTAATCTAATATGGCACTTTTTGAGTCCACATTCTCTTCTTAATATATGCTGTACTTCTCTCTATTGTTCCAGCATCTGCAGTATCCAGGGATGTCCGCAGCAAGAGGAGTCTTCCTGTTCCCATGCCTGTCCTCCAGCGTCTCCCCTGACTTCTGGGGATGGTACAGATTCTTCATGGATACTGGTAACCAGGAAGGAGTGAGTGGCGAACAATCCACAGACATTTCTGTTTGGAGTGAATGTACTTTTGGTTTGATACCTACCAGTTTATCTTAATCCATATACTTCAGTTTATTGACGTGTAGATAACTGGTACTTTGTACTGCGCCTGCCCCCCCATTAGCCCTTTACAGTCTAGATTGAGCCTGGCACAATGGAACCAATGGAATAGTCAAAAAAGCGATCTGGCTTTTCAGGCAGGCTCAATCAAACGCACAAAGTATTTGAAAGAAAACATTCCATTTGAACTGAGGTCTGGACCTGATGGGAGTCTGTCTCTTCCCTCTCTTATAGATAGAGCATCTGGACAAGATGTACATGACCTACCTGCAGAACAAGCACCGCTCCGAGGAGGGTCCCACCTTCAACCACTACCTCACCCACCTCAGTGCTATCTACAAGACCTGCGCCGACTCCGACGACCCAGAATGCATCGCTGAGTCCACCAGCAAGCCCAAGGCCAAGGTGGTGATGCCCGCGCCCATCAAGACCGCCACAGTCGGAATGTGCAACCCTTATATCGACCCCTACTGCCTCTTCCCCATGATCCCTAAGATGGCTGCCCCAAAGCCTCCTCTGACTCCAGCCCCGGCCCAGTGCCTGTACTGACCCCCTTCCTGCCGTACCCTCTTCGACAAGGGCTGCAATCCCCTCACCGCCACCAAGCTGGCGGGCCTCACCAAGCCCGTCATGGAGTACACGCCCAAAAACGTACCGGCGCCAGCCCCCACCCCTCTGGCGTGTGACCCGCGCTACGACCCATACTGCCTGCTCGGTGCCGCCGCCGCCCTCCGTAAGGCCCCCCCAGCGCTGCCACAGTTCCAGATCCGCTCCCGCCTGGGCGTCCTCGGGAAGACCAAGGAGGGCCATAACTGCTACGTGCACTATGACAAGGACTGCACTCCTGTGGAGGCTAACGACGAACCCAAGGCCCCCGCCGCACCCCTGTGCCATCCCTACGACTTCACCTGTAACGGCATGTCCGCCCCTGCTCCGCTCACCGCAGAGGCCGACACGCCCAAGAGCGGCGTGATCCTGCCCGATCCCGACTGCGACCCCGAATACGACTACAACTGCCGCCTTCGTCGTGCAGAGGACTCCCCCGCTGCGACGGAACCGGCGGCCAAGGAGCCCAAGGAGGAGCCGGTGCAGCAGAAGGCCGTGCCCGAGTACGCCGTCCCACAGTTCGAAGACTTCCTCAGGAGCTACATGGCCATGGGTCAGTACAGGAAGAAGTAAATTAAAAAACACACAACGTCACACAAATGTCAACTAGACGCTAGA
Source organism: Coregonus clupeaformis (assembly GCF_020615455.1). Classification (NCBI taxonomy): domain Eukaryota; kingdom Metazoa; phylum Chordata; class Actinopteri; order Salmoniformes; family Salmonidae; genus Coregonus; species Coregonus clupeaformis. The sequence continues at coordinate 5,971,409 of NC_059205.1, read as the reverse complement.
TCTAGATCACTAGGAAGAAAATGAGACAAGGTAATATGTTACACACACACACACACACACACACTCACAGTCCTCCCAAGTTGCTAACATAGCGTAGAATCCCGTATTATCGGCATATTCAACAGCGTTTAAGAAATATATTACCTTCAACAGTGTTATCTTGTGATCAAGCCATCAATGTTATGTGATTATTGGTGTCGTAAAAATGTTAGCTAACGGTTTAGCAATTTGACATTTCATTTGAAATATTACTGTTATCTGCTTTTGATAAGCGGTTTAGCAAAAAAATACTCCCGTATTATCTGTATACGGCCCCCAGTTATTGGGCACCTTACTATTTTGTTCAATTACAAGATATATCCGTTTAATTTTGTTGAAAGAAGAGACACCAACCACGTACCCGAAGTGTTTACTAGATAGTTGACTTGTTGGTCTTCTGGTAAAAAATAATGATTTGCCTGTCAACTTTTCATTGCGTAGCCCGGTGCGCCCTCTTGTGGACTCTTAAAAAATGGTTCTTCACCAACATATTCAGTGTTGTAACCAAATGAAATATGAGTATTAATAATTTACATCAAATACACTTTAATTTCAGTTATGTGCATTAACATAAAACAATGAAAACACTGTTGGAGTTTGTGTTGCAGAGGTGCACTTGGAAAGTAAAGGAAGAAATACACAAGATGGGTTCAATATATATATATATTATATTTTAGACATTTTTTTTTTTTAACAACTAAATAATTTCATATGAACACAAACAAAACAAACAATTAAATCTCGACCTCCATCCCTATATTGTCACAAAAATCACAATAGAAATCCAGCTCCACCGCTACCTCTTGATCCCACTGCACACACCTGCAGTGGAACCAGTGCTGGCAGAAGTCACAGCACACCCATGGCACCTCGGATCTACACTCCTGAGAGGAGCTTGCAGGTGGATCATGCTCCCCGTAGCGAGCACAGCAGGTGTCTTCTTTTATATAAAATAAAATAATAATAAAAATGGATTAATATGGTTTTGCAAAATGTAGAAGTTCTTCAACAACAATAGTAATTGATACAACTGAGAGAGCGAGAAAAACAGATTATGAAGTACCTGAGAGTGGTGCCATGGGTGGTGTGACAGATGTGACTGGTGTAGCTTTTCTCTTCCTTTTTCTGTGCTGCAGTTTGAGAAAAAGTAGTGTTAGACAGAGCATGTTGCATGAAAACCCTTTTCAACTTTTTTACATCAATACCTCTGGAGGAAGCTGCAGAGGTTTTGGAGGAGGCAGAGATGACTTGAGGGCTGGTGCTATGTACTGTAGATATATATATATATATTTTACATTGCTGTTTTATAAAACAGATAACAAACAGTCATGTTTTCGTAATTTAACATGTGTTTACCTGTGGAGGTGGTGGTATTCAAATTGCAGGGGGCAGGGACACCAGATGAGGCTGCTATGGTGGTGTGACCAGGGGAGACGGAGGAGGCAGTTTGTCCAGAGGAGGCTTTGTTGGTGGTGACAGACATGGGGGGTGGTGGACAAAACCGCCGACGATGGCTTGGAGGAGCTGGTGTTTGTAATGGTGGGGTTGAGGGGCCGACGATGGTGTGGCCGGGAGAGTAGGCATGTGGCCTTCTTCTGCAGCTGGGTACTCCGGCGGCTCCTACAGGTGTTGCACACTGGGAGGCACTGGCAGTGGTGATGCAGCTGTCAGGAGTGGTTCCAGCAGGGGGTCCAGCAGAGGCGATGGCGTCAATGGTCTCATCCATGGCAGCCCTCTCCTGTGCCCTCTGTGTTCTGAGGGCTGCCCGACGCTCTTTCTCCTCTGCCTCGGCCCTCTCCTTCTCACCCCTCTCCTGCCACTGGCGCGTGTATTCCTCCCCGGTGAGGCATGTGGCGACCACAGGCAGTCTTCTGTATCGGTCCAGCCGATACTTCAGGACAGTAAGGATGTGCCCCAGGTCCTTCGCTATCAGCCCCCCCTCTATTAGGGGGTGCTCTTCTAGAGCTAGGCCTGGGACTGGAGCAGGGACTGGGACTGGAGATGGGGCTGAGGGTCCTCCTGTGGTCGCTGGGGAGGAGGTGCTGATGGATGGCACAGTGCTGCTGGTTCCAGTAGAGACGGTGTTGGGACCCGGTAGGGTCCGAGACGGCATTAAACGGGACCCTTCAATGGCTGAAGGGTCAAAAGGAAAGAGGCCACACTTCTTAAACCCTTCCACCACATAGCGCATGTCCTTGCATCGCTGGTACGGGTAGCGGAATACTCTGGCAAATTCTGATTTGTTTACCATGTAGGAGTGGTCAAAATGGCTAAGGTCTCCAGCTACCTTGGAGAACTCAGCCTTTAAAGGGCCAAAGTATGCCACGTCCAGCGGCTGCAGGACATGGGTGCAGTGTGGTGGAAGACAAAGAAGTATAACCCCTTCCCTTAGTGCCGCGCGAGCACCTCCCGGGTCCATGTGGCTCTTGTGCCCATCGAAGAGGAGAAGGAGAGGGCGCTCTTTCACTGCATACTTAATGAAGTGCTGAAACCACTTCCTGAACAGGTCCCCGTCAATGTAGCCACTGCTTGACCGTCCATACAAGGCTTGGGGGGGGGCCTCCCAGTGTGTAGTGGCCACCGGGGAAACACTTGGGGTAGATGATAAACGGGGGGACGTCCTCCCCAGCTGAGTTGAAGCAGGCCAGCACTGTGATGTGCTCCTTGGTCCCCGGAGCCTGCTGGTACACGTGTTTTGCACCCCGGGGAGCCAGCACTTTGTGCCTGCTCTGGTCGCTACGAAACCCAGACTCATCGCAGTTATAGATTTGTCTGGGTTTCTCCCTCAACCCACTCTCCTCCAAGTGCTTCTCATAAGAAGTGAAGAAGGTGTCCATCGTCGGACGTGTGGCACACTCAGCTCTCCCCCTATCCAGGGTGTCCGGCCTCCTCATGCTTAGGTTCTTGTGCCTCTTCCTGAACATTTCCCACCTCCTCTTCCCCAGTGGTGGGATTGTTTCCCCTGGGTGCCGAAACCTACAATAGAATATAATATATAATTGTCCATCCAGGATGAAAATGTTTGTTTTGGCATCACCATACACATCCACATTTACATCACACACATTGAGAACAGTCAGTCCACCAATCTACATACATAAACACATAGAACACCAAATACCTGCGTATTTCGTCAGCGTATTTCATCAGCCTCTGTCTGGTGAAGGGGAACCCATGGCTGGCGCAGTAGATACAGTACTGCACCAGAGACTTTTCATCCTCTGGTGCAAGCAATGTGGGTGGTCCACTGCGACAACCATGGGTCACCCGGCCGCTCAGCCTGTCCGCCAGGGTCTGCCGAGGTACACCATGCACCTTGGTAGATAAGAAAAGAAAACTGTTACTAGCAGATAAAATTCACATACACATGGTCATCTCCTAAAAACAAAAGATGCCTAACCTTGGCAGCCTGGCGGATAGCCATCCCTGCCCATGATCCTCCATGGCATGGAACATGTCCACCTCACTCCACTGCTTCCTCTTGACCTTCTCCATGCTGTGGTGTTAATACATGTAGCTAAATAACTTGGCATACGATACACATTTTAGAAAGATAACTCAATCTGAATATGTATAAACATTTACATTTCAGAGCTAAGGCATTGAAAGGTGATGAAAGTTTTCACAATAACTGAAAGTGTACCCACGTTTTTTGTTTGATGTTATCTGTAATGAAAATTAGTGTCCCAATTAGTGTAATATTGATGCATACATTGTACCATTTAACTAAATACTGCCTCTATGTAGCTGTTGTAAGATGAAACATAGCCAACAGTGATAGGTGTCGAAAAGTTAATGGTTCAAAGTTCCAAATACATTTTTGCAGATTGTGCAAAACGCCTCCGTCAGAGGACTCCAATTTTGATACGGTAAAGCTTGACAACATTCAGCTGTTTTTGTGATATGTATTATCTAACGCTTACAATTTCTTTCCTTTTTGCTTACTTAGCAGTTCTATCAACATTTAGCAACTAAGATAGAAACATTAGAAAATCTGTTAGCTATATTTCAGAGGTAAAAAGTTGGATATTAAATGATGTGTGGTCTGTCGCGCAGTCGAATTTTACAATATGCAGCGTGTTCCACAAAATGTGTACATATATAACTTTTTTGAAAACTCTCAAAACCTAACTTAACTTACATAAATTGCACTGAAAATCGGTGGTCAGCTAGCTAAAAGGGTGTTGTTAGTCACAAAACTTACCGTTATTTTCCAGTCCGTTTAAATGTTGAGCTCGAGGTGATTCAGTCCTCCAACCGCTAGAGAGTGTCCGAGGTCAGGGGGTGTCTGATGTTTGGGGAAAATTAGCTATCTCCCATGGTCCATTACTGCTAAAGCAGGACGACTAGTGTCTTATCAACAGGAAGATCCAGACCTGCAATAGTGAATCAGATTTGCTCAGTTACAGTGCCTGAAGGTGTATCATTTTACTCTCAGTGATATACTGGCTGGGATATACTGTCAGTGATATACTGGCTGTGATATACTGTCTGTGATATACTGGCTGGGATATACTGGCTGTGATATACTGGCTGTGATATACTGGCTGTGATATACTGGCTGGGATATACTGGCTGGGATATACTGGCTGTGATATACTGGCTGGGATATACTGTCAGTGATATACTGGCTGGGATATACTGGCTGGGATATACTGGCTGTGATATACTGTCTGTGATATACTGGCTGGGATATACTGGCTGTGATATACTGTCTGTGGGGAACCCAACATGAGTCCCTCTAGGTTCTATGGTCCCATAGAAGTCTGTGTGAAAGGTGCGCATTAATAACTATGTTTATCTGTAGAAGAAATCCTCTGTAATGTGTTTGTAGAATAGGGGTAGCTAGCATACTTGAAGACTGTCAATATGTTGGTATGTTTTCTGTGGTTGTACATTGTCAATTTCCAGTGTTTTGTGAACATAGTCTATCTTGAGTGTATTTAATGTTGTTTTCATAGCTTTTTTAAAACCGGTCAACCTCAAACCCTTCCCCTGGTTAGTTTTTTTTTTGAATTTCCAAATAAAACGTTTTGAAACAAGCTGCTATTTATTTATGGAAACATGCATTAATACCCACAGTACACAATGACGTAACCGATATATCACAGTTTCTCTGATAACGTGTGAATACTCACATGAAAACACAGTAAAAAGCCATTGCTGTCTGAAATATATGTCATATTAGCAAACGTTCAGCATTTTAGAGATAATAATATTCAACGCTGGTCATCCCCTGAATTCACCAGTGCTGTCAGCAGTGGGATCCAGCGGTGAGGGAAGTCCATTGTAGGCGTATCCAGGAAGTCAGAAGAAGTATCAATATCACGACAGGGCTTTTCTTACGACTGAAAGCTGACTGAAACATTATATAGACTCAGATGTAGAAGACATAACACGATTTTCCACTCAGCCATGGACTCATATTATTTACACATATTTCATGGTTTTCTTATACAGTGCCCTCCATAATTATTGGGACAGTGAAGCATTTTTAAAATGTTGTCTCTATACTCCAAAAGTTTGGATTTGAAATCAGAAAATGGCTATGTGTTAAAATGCCGACTGTCAGCTTTAATTTGAGGGTATTTTCCTCCATTAGAGGGTGACAGTTTAGATTACAGCACTTTTTGAACATAGTTTCTCCATTTCAGGGTACCAAAAGTATTGGGACAAATTCACTTATATGTGTATTAAAGTAGTAAAAGTTAAGTATTTGGTCCCATACTTATACCACTCAATGACTAAATCAAGCTTGATGTGTTGGATGCATCTGCTGTTTGTTTTGGTTGTGTTTCAGATTATTTGGTGCCCAATACAAATGAATGGTAAATAATGTTGAGTCAACCCCCCCCCGACAGTCTGCACTTTAACCTCATAGCCAAAATAATAACAAAATGCTTCACTGTCCCATTAATTACGAAAGGCACTGTGTCTTGGACTGGACATTGAATTGCCAGAGCTCCATCCAGCCCTCATTAAAGTGCTGAAACCAAATGAACGTACAGTTCAGTATATTACAAACCTTCTGACTGAGAAGCATAGAAGGAAAATACAACAACTGAATGAGTTTCACAGGTATCAGTTTGCTTTGGCTGCCGCCGTCTTGTTTTTCAACTGTCACCAGACGGAGTACACACACTGGGTTCAGGTAGTCATTACATTCTCCCCTGCTTGCTACCTGCTTTTAAAACTGTCAGCAGCAGTTGGCTACACCTTGAGGCCAAAGTGTGCTTCTGGAAACCTGTGGAAATATGCCCTGAATTGCAGATGTCGTCTTGTAAATATTTGGTTTCTGGTGTTTCTGCTGGTTGAAGAGAGTTAAGACCCACTCGGCTAGGGAATGGACTACCGAGGCTACTTTAGATTTACTGCTCACTGAAATCAAATTTCTCAAAAAGGTTTTAAAACAGCTTTGGGTAAAACAGCTCTGCAGTTTTATCTTAGTTTTCACATGTAGGGCCGTGTTCCCACACATTCATTAACCCTAGTCCTGGACTACAATACATTTTCAATGGAGAATCTCTATTGGGGACCTTTAAAAGAACTCAGCTGTGTTTTAAACAAGGCTATGGGAACAGCTATGAAGTGAAAGGAAGAAATAAAGATAAAACACATTTGTTGATTTGTCTTTTATTCTCTGGTTTGAACAACACAAAGACATAAATAGCATCAGAATATATAAAGCACAGTCACAGATAGAAAAGTTAAACATATGAACTCAACAAAACTAAACATTATCTCAGCTTTTACACCACCATCATGATTCAATGACAAGTGGTGTATTTTATAAATGATGTATTTGTATCACCACAGTCATGTACTGCACACCATTTTTTTATTTGACTTTAGTAGGCCTTCAATATACTTTGCTAACGCTTCATGTAAAGATTACATTGTTTTCTGTAGATGTGCTGGTCTATCATTTTGTAATTAAAAAATGAAGCACTTTTCTGTCCCGGACTGCTTCTTTATAACGTGTATATTGTGGGTATTAGTATTTAGTGAAATTGACAGTGATCTTGAATGGAGACTGTTAACTAATTTCAGACTTTCGGAAAATGACACCCTGGCACGTTGATAAAAAATGACATCAACAATCCAGCAACATCTTTACTTTCATGAGTCATGGCCAGTCTGATCTGTCCAAGGAAAGGAAAGGGCTTTGAACAAGGGTAATAAACAGTTCCAACAAATAGGTTTAGAAACCATAAATGGAGTTTTGGACAATTCCCCTTTATGTACTGTAGTTCTTGGACAGTGAACATTTATTCAAAATAGTATCTGAAGTTCTGTAGATCAGGCAGCTATCACATCACAGGAGAGTGAAGTGAAGCATCATGGACAAGCACGCAGCTGCAGATGCTCTGTGTGGGAGTCTAGCCTCTTGCATCACGCTTACTCCGCAATATCTTTGGTTCAAACTGCTGCTCATATCGCTGCAGTTTAAAAATATATTTACATTTCAGGTATTAACTTACAATGATCATTAGTTATAAGAAACTGGGTGGTTTAAGCCCTGAATGCTGATTGGCTGGAAGCCGTGGTATATCAGACCATATACCACGGGTATGACCCCAAAAATATTTTACTGCTCTAATTACGTTGGTAACCAGTTTTAGATTTTTTGCTCCTCCTCCATTTTTCTATTTTCATCCTCTAGAAATCTTCTTTCCTGTTCCTCTCTATGTTCTCTCTCCCACTGATCTTTATGCATTGTCATTTTGTTTGTTAACTGTTATGACGAGTTTCTCTGGTATCGAGTACTTCAGGATGTAAGAGAATATGGGACACAGATGGAGAGTTGATTTATCATTATTTAATTCAGTACTGGATTCGTGTGACAGGCGGTACGTGCCTCTTGTCATCTGAATGACTTCCATAGAACATCTCTCAGTTTATATAATGCTCTCCGAGCTACTTCTGTCCATCAGCTGCCAACCATTATTGAGTGTCACTCATCTACCACAATAGCATCCCCATACATGGTATCGTGTGGCACCCTAGCCAGGCCATTGGACTCTCACAGTATTTCACATGTGGATTTGTCTGGATTTAACAACTTTTTCATCTCTACTTTCTGCTTTTCCTCCAATTTCTTGATTTTATCAGTCAGTGTTGTTTCATCATGACCATATTGAGCATTTATTTCATCACACTCCTCTTTGTGCTTTTTTATTAATTGTTTCTTCTTTTCTTTAAATTGATCAAACTTTTTTATTTGGTCATTTGTACATAGCTCTCTAAGGTAGTTTAATTCCTCTGCTTGTGTTCTGGCCTCTTCTTCATATTTACCCATACTTTCTTTTGTTTTCCTTTCATACTCTTCATCCATTTCCTTCATTTTCTTCTCTTCTTTTTCTTTCCTGACTTCATCTTCCTTCTCTTTCTTTCTTTTCTCTTCTTGTTGCATTTTCTTGATTTTTTGCTCTTCCTCCATTTTTCTATTTTCATCCTCTAGAAATCTTCTTTCCTGTTCCTCTCTATGTTCTCTCTCCCACTGATCTTTCTGCATTGTCATTTTGTCTGTCAACTCTCTCCTCTTTTCTTCAAAATCTTTTTCTATTTTTTCTCTTTCTTTCTGCTCTTTTTCTCTCTGATCTTCTAATTCCTTCATCTTTATTCTCTCTTGTTCCCTCTCTCTTTCAAACTCCTCTCTCAATCTCCTCTGTTTTTTATCTTGTTCTCCAAGAGTTTCTACCTCCTTCTGTCTCCTCAGCCTTTCTTCTTCCTGTTGTCTATCTCTTTCTTTCTTCAACTGTTCCTCCCATTCCTCTTTTTCTCTACGCATGACCTCTTGGAGTTCTGTTTGACCTTTCTCTGCTTCCTCTATTTTGCTTTGCCACTCTTGTCTTTCTTTCTCTTCATGTTTCCTCCTCTCATCCTCTTCTTTCTCTCTCTTTTCCATTTCTTCATCCTGTTTCCTTTTCAGTTCAGCAAACTGCCTTTCTTGATTTTTAACCAATTCTTCTTTGTCTTTCTCTTCCTTTCTCTGTTGTTTCATTCTAATATTATATTCTCTCTCCTTTTCTCTTTGTTGGTTTTCCAACCTTTTTTTCTGAGTTTTTATCTCTTTTTCCATCTTGTCTTTTTCTGTGTCCCATATTTCTTTTTTCAACTTTTCATCTTCTTTCTTTTTCTTGTCCTTCAACTTTCTTTTTTCCTTCTCTGCTTTCTCCTTTTCTTCATGCTCTTTTCTAATAGCTTCCTCTCTCTCTCTCAACATGTTTTCTCTCCGCTGTCTTTCCTCCTGAACTTTCAATCTCTCCTCTTCCAACTTTGACTTCATCTTTTCCATGGCTGTTTCATGGCTGACCTTCAGTTTCTCCATGTCAGCCTTAATCTCCATCTCTCTCTCCTTCAGTATTTCTTCCTGTTTCTGTTTAATGGCTGCCTCTGCCTCCTGGAACATCTCATTGGTGTAGAAACGGCCCTTGTTCGTGGACACCATTTCGTTAATCTTCTTAAGAAGCTCAGTGACCAGTGTGCGGTCATCTTTAACTCTGTTGTTGAAGACATGGAGTCTGCCTCCACAATCTCTGATTAGTTTTTTCAGTTTGTCATTCTTGCTTTTCCCAATGAAATCTTGAATTGATTTCTTTCCCAAGTCATCTCCTCTAGTAAACAGAACTAAGCAGAACATTCCTGCCCGTGGACCAAAGGTTGTCTCTATGAGGTCCAAAGTGTCCAGCTCCTCTTTCGTGATTCTCCCGATATTCAATACTATGATAAACACATGGGGTCCAGGAGCTGACAGGGAAACACATTTCACTATCTCTTGCTGAACATCGTTATTAGACAATGTTGTGTCAAAAAGGCCAGGGGTGTCCACCACAGCAACTGTTCTTCCATCAACTTTACCGACTGCCTTCTTGCAAACTGTTGTCGTAAAATTCCTGCAGATTTTAGACTCAAATTCCTTTCTGCCCAGGATAGTGTTTGCGGAGGCGCTCTTCCCATTCCCAGTTTTCCCAATCAGCACCACCCTCACGCACTCTGTGCTGGAGCACTCCATTTCAGCACCTACAAATTAAACAATAAATGATCATAAAATAATGTTAATTACTGCATGAACTGATATTGAAATCAACATAGAAGATTCATACTGTGAAATGCTTGCTTTCCCAATCACTGCCCAATATTTGTTCATCCCTGTGTTCAACAAACTCACCTTTTGACATGTTGCTGATTTTCTGCTCTAAATCCTTGATTCTTCTGTTCTTTTCGTCCAGTTCTGATTGATGCTTAGCCTCCAGCCTCAAGTCCTGTGCCTCCATGTACATGTACAGAGTGTAGCATGTCTTGTTTTGATCCATCATTTGGACTATTTCTGCTACAAGCGTCTGCTTGGCGTTCTCAATCTTCAAAGCGTCAAAGATTTTATACCGCCCTCCGCATTTCTTGATCAGTTGCTTTGTGTCTGCATTTTGTTCCACAAAGTCAACTGCAGTTTTATCAACTGGAATGTAATCCTGTCTAAACAGGACCATGACAAAGTCATTGACTCGTGAGCTGAGAATCTTCTGGATGGTCTCGAACTCTCCTTTGTCTTCATCAGTGAGTGGACCCAAAGGTACGACCAGGAGGAAAGCATGGACTCCAGAGTCACAGAGAGAGACACAGCGGAAAGTCTCACGCATCACTTCTTCCTGAGTGAGATGTGTTCCATACAGAGCGGGCAGCTCGATGAGGGTGACCGGCCGACCACACACCTCTCCTCCTCTCTTCACACACACTGAGGAGGAGCTGGACTTTGGACTGGACTCTCTCTGACCCAGTATGGCATTGGCTGTAGAAGTCTTCCCATCTCCTCTTCTGCCACACAGCACCACGTTCAGTCTCTGAGCCTTTGGTGTCATGGTATCATGTGTCGTCTCTTCATTGGAGGTGAGGTATCTCCATTCATTCTCCTCTACCATCTTTTCGATCTTTTCAGTTAACTCTTTGTGGTGACTTCCTTGTTTGATAATTTCGTGATGCCTTCCTCCACATTCTATGACCATTTGTCTCAGATGAGGATTTCCTGCAACTTCCTTGTGAGTAATGATCACCATTGAGTGCTTGAAGGCCTCTTTACCAAATGTGCTCAGGATGAACTTCAATGTGTTTCTGTTCTCCTCTGTGAACTCCTCAGGCTTCAACACCAGCAGGATCCCATGAGGCCCAGGGGCAGAGAGGGACTTACATTTCTCCATCTCCTGCATCAGGGACTCCACAGTCAGACGTGGAGAAAAGAAGTCTGGAGTCTTTACAACAGTTACAGACTTGCCTTTCACCTTCCCCCTGGCTGACTCACATTGCTGTTTAGACTTAAAAGCCTGTTTCTTTAGGATCATGTTACCCACTACATTCTTCTTGTCATCACTCTTCCCCAGAAGCACAATCCTGAGTGAAGACACTGTAAAACACATGTAACATTGATTAACATAAGGATATGCATTTAAACAAATTGTAGTTTATCAATTTTCAAATTGGATTGACTCCTGCTGCAAATTAAAATGTCAGCAATAGTCACTAATATTAAGTAAGTACATGTGTATTAAATCCTCAGTTAAGCTAATCCGATGTACTACTAATACAACAAATTACATGACCCATGAACCAATGTCCCTCTTGGGAATGTTTTCACAATTGTTCTGAATTTTACAAACAGAATCTAATTACATTAATAAAAATAAACATTTTGAAGTCCTGCTCTGCAAGATGAGTACATCATAGTTAGTCAAGTGAATAAGAAAACGGTTATCTATTTACTTTCAAATGTCAATTCTGCCTATCAAGATAGACATTTTGAAAACAGAGCTTCAAAAATAATGATAATTTGGACAAATCGTAACTGAGCCGTAGCCATCCCTGTCAAGGTTGGCTGTAGGTGGGTGTATGGGTGGAATCAAGCGCAGGACACCGAAGTCAATAATCCAAAAGACTTTAGTCAAAATTACCAATAAGGCAAACAGGAAAACTCGCCCGAAGGCGGAACGACGCACGTAGGCGACCAAAATAAAGGCGCACGAAAACAGGTGCGTAAATACGCTCCAGCGCAGTGGAGTAGAAAGCTCAACCGAGCGAAATAGTCAAACGACCAGCAACTACGACAGTACATGAAACAATAACACACAACACCTGACAAACACAACGAGAACTAAATAGGACACTAATGACACTAAATGATAACAGGTGTGAAAACAATCAGACAAAAGCAAACGAACATGAAACATACAACGGTGGCAGCTAGTATTCCGGAGACAACGAACGCCGAAGCCTGCCCGAACAAGGAAGAGAGGCAGCCTCGGCCGAAACCGTGACAATCCCACTTTAATACAGACGTTGTAACACATGTGGTCCTCTGTAGCTCAGCTGGTAGAGCACGGCGCTTGTAACGCCAGGGTAGTGGGTTCGATCCCCGGGACCACCCATACACAAAAATGTATGCACGCATGACTGTAAGTCGCTTTGGATAAAAGCGTCTGCTAAATGGCATATTATTTATTATTATTATAGTGTAAATGAGACATACTGAATTTTACCCACCACATTTTGCTTCCTCAAGCAACGCCAAACCTGAAAAAGTGTTGACAATCAATACCAGTGACTTTATCTTTGCAGTCCCTTTCAACCAAGCACGATGAAACGAAAAAACAGTCATCCTTACTATGAGGATTGAATATAAGTTGACATTACTAATGCTATAGTTCAATATCTCCAATATTAGCATTTTTCACGTTTCAAGTCCAAATCATCCTAAAGGGTCTGAAATTGATTGTAGTTCAATTAAGTTACTTTAAAATGATTTTAATCTCAGTTATCCCAGAAGTCTTACGTAATTGGTCAGCTGCTTGATTCAGTTCTGTGTCCATACGTGTTAAGAGAAGGGATTAAGAGATGCTAGAACGAGAAGCGAAACCGGAACATGGAGCTCCACCTTCTCTCTTTGCAAATAACGGCCGAATGTCCCCTCCCCTTCCGAAATTCGAAAGATGCTAACACCTGCAAAGTCGTGATTTGTTCAAATAAATGACGAGAAACCCAAACACTGGAACTCCTGCTGCTCCCTATCCTTCCTGACAGATTCTACAGTCCAAGTGATGTTTTCCTAGATCTGTCCACAAGAGACTTAGATGATTTTGACATTGAGCGCCAAGAAATACTAATATTAGGGATGTTGACTGGCATTGGATTTGTGCCACAGATGCTAAAAAGTTAGCATCTGGAGACAGTGGCCAGGTAAACAAAACCAAAGCATGGGTTGCCGTCTTACCTTGTCCAAAGAGTGCTTAGAGGGTAAGGAAACCAATATATAATATTGTTAAGTTGGGGAACTATCCCTTTAATACTGTCAACTTATATTCAATGCTCATATTACTATAACTTTTGTCAGTGTGCTGTGTACTTACCAACTTCTTTAACCTTCTGCAAATTGCAAAATTGTGCTGATTCACCTTGTTCCAAAACATCCTTTCCAAGTTCTTCCTCAGAGGAATATTTGAGGCTCCAATCAGTTTTCCTCCTGTGGATTTCCTCTTTCCCTTGTACCATGCCACTTGTAGTATCTTCAGATACATCACAGGTGAGATAGCCTCCTCCATTCTCCTTTACAATCTTGTCAACATCTGCCATAAGTTGAGAGCGGTCACTGAGGTGCTGCCTCCCTCTACAGGCGCTGACCATCTGATTCAGAGGGTGATCATCATGCATGTGTCCCCTCTTTTCTTCATGAGTTGTCAGTACCATTGAGTAGTTAAAGGACCGGTCACTGAGGGTGTGTAGAATTTTCCTGATTCTGTCTCCCTCTTGTTGTGTGAACTCCTCAGGCTGCAGGACCAACAGGAACACATGAGGTCCTGGGTCAGACAGAGTGACACACCAACGCAGTTCCTCTGAGAGTTTGTCATGTGAGATGTGAGGGTCTAACAGGTCTGGAGTGTTGATCACAGCTATGTGTCTTCCCTCCACGTGACCCCTGGCTCTCTCACAGTGGTTTTGTACATAGTTGGGGTCAAATGCCCCTCTTTCCAGGATGAAGTTTCCAACAGCACTCTTCTCAGAGCCATTCTTGCCGAGCAGCACAATCCTTAGCTCTGTAGCACTTTCAGACACTAAAATAAACACCACCACAACCTTGTTTAAAATGTTCGCTGTAAAACATTGTTGAAATGTTGACACTAACATTTCTGTTTGCTTTTCTTTCAGTATTACACCATGAACATTATGCACCATATTACAACAGAACAGAATAAATGCACGACTCTTCAATCTAGACAGAGAAATCAAAAATCAGTTGAAAAAAATCTGGTTGATATTTTATTGATCACTCACTCGCAGGGGGCAATATCTCCACACTGTTGGGTCTCTGGGCCCCTGGATTCGAGACTGAAAACACATCAAATTAACACAAGCATCAGTATTTTGTAAAGTCCTTCATGTTGATTGTTGCTTGAATTGAATTTGTGTAGCACGAGGGCAGTATTAAATGAGGGATTTAAAGACTAACTGAAATAATTTTTTGAAAAGCAAAAGGAACAATTTAAACCAGAAATAGGTGCTAAGTGGCATTCGTGAGTCCAGGCACTCGTGACGGTTTGAAAGTTAAAAACCCTTTAATGTATGGGCTAAAACGTTATTAAAATACACCAATGTATATTGTCTTCATCAGGTCAGACACCCTGATTCCTCTCTAAGAGCAGCTGTGGTTCTTGTGGAATACCTGAAGCACTCCTGCTACTTCTTGTCTTCTGAAATAATGTTTTGTTGAGTAGCTATGTAGGTATCGCTAAGCTAATTTAATGTCATATCAACGTTATTGTGATAAAAAATTATAATAAGAATTGTTTTAAACAGCTTTTATGAATATGTCAAGGTTTCTAAGCTTTGAAGGCACAGGATTGACAGGTGTGAATTAATATAATTCAGGTAGACTGCCAACCCATTTCCTGTACAGCTGCTGCTAACGTTAGCTACTGTTCAAGATGACAAGAGCAGTTTTTCCACTGGTCAGCCCATACATTTAGTATATAAAACATCATTCCTGGTGAAAAGTGCTTTTGTACTACGATTCTGAAGAGAAATTCTAATAGGATGGAGGTGGATGCTAAAGTTAGCTATGTAGCTAGCTACCTTGCTAGATAGTGTAGCGATCCTCGCTATATGAGCCACATTACACTGTAAAAAATATTGTGCTAGTTCCACTTAAAAACATTGAGGCAACTATTTGCATTAGCTTTTTGAGGATTTTCAACATTATGTATTTTTACGTATCATATAGTCACCTTTTAGTGTTTCACAAACAATAATATATTAAGTCCAGCATATTATTTTATTATTCGCATGTGGATATTCACTTTATTAACCGTAGCTGTTAAAGCGAGAAAAGGGAGAGAGCTGCCGCTCTAGCAGGCAGGGGAGGGGCCGTACCACAGAGTTTCTAAACCCAGACATGCAACATTGCGAGACTTCGGGGAACGCTTGCGAAGCAGACTAAGTAGAACAAGCCGGGGTTTGGGGTTTAAGAAGTCAATGTGAGAAGTGAAAATGATTCCTTAGTTGTTCATTTTCTCGAAATCTAAAGGCACAACGTAGATTCGAGCCGATGTCTTAAGTATTTTAACATGTTATTACTCCAACTTCGTGAAAGTGACAAACTGTCACGTTTTTATTTTTGTGAAAAACTACTTTATATTGAAGGAGTGCCTTTGAGTTGACGGCCTGCACATGCGCAGACAACCTTTAGCCCCAATGACTTGTTTCTGCGCATGAGCTTAGCTTGCCAACGTCGCCATGACATCACTTGTGAGTGTGAGCAGGGATTTCTATTGGAGAAGGAGTTTTAGCATATCTTCATACTGTACTGTCTTAGTCCGTACTGTGATCTACTGACACAATGAATTGCACGACTGAATGCGTTCAACCGAAATGTGTCTTCCACATTTTAACCCAACGGCTTTGAATCAGAGAGGTGAGGGGGCTGCCTTACCGACATTCGTCATTTTAATTCCTTCTTCCATTGATTAGATATCTCCTAACTTTCTCTCTCTCTCTCTCTCTCTACTGCAGCAGTCGCGTTCGGATCTGTATGGGCGGTTCCGGACAAGTCAGTTAAAATTATACCTACAGTACCCGAGACAACCATATCAGTTCTGACACAGACCCGTGACATTATTTAGATTATTAGCGTTCAGGTATTACATTTTTATTAATAAGCTGGAAAACAATAATATGATGCCTGCCTAGTGAAGGCCTTCTCCAGAACCCCTTGTTTCAGATATTTCCGGTAAATGATTTTCCAAAGATACAGCAGTGTTGTAGGCCATTTTAGACTAAGAGCAGTTGCTCAATAGCCCCAAAAAATAATATTTTGCCAGTTTGGAAAATTGAGTTAGAAATGTATGCCAACAATATCAATGATACCTTACACGTGTTGGTTTTCACATAATTAGGAGAGGGAGTACAAACCATCGACGATAGACAGAGAGGAATTTGCTTAATGCAAAAAGGCAGTTTATTAAAACAGAGAGATCTTGACCTGCTCAAGCTACATGCATGGACCCCAATCAATTGCCTCTTATGGAGACAGTTGAGAAGGATGATTAAACAGAGTTTACAGCATTACTTTATACAATGTAACATAAAGGAAGGGGTCCTTCTTCTAGTCCCTGATTGGTTCCCGAGGCGTAGGAGGCGGGTCTGCTCTGTCCAGAGCAGATGCCCCATTGGTGCACGGCAGAGTCCTCTGCCCTTGGCACCTGACCAGTAGACAGGGGAGTGGAGAATGAGTCTGCGTGCAAATGAAATGTTTTGTGTGTGTCCAGGGAACTCGTGAGGAGTATCTGTTGGTTTATGGCCGGAGGTGGGGGTGTTGTCCTATTATCGCATTCCTAGGCCATCTGGTGAGAAGATAAGGTGTTCTCCTCTGTCCTTTTGTTCTCTGACCTGGAACAGCATTTATTGAAAACAGGCTCCAAATGGGTCTTACAGAACATTTTAGTCAGACCAATCTATAACAAATTATATTTACTACGACACACAAATTTGATGAACATAAGGCCAACAGATATATTGTTGAGGTATTACTGCGCTTACCTTTGTCTCTGAATGATGCAGCGTCCGCCATTTCATCCTTCAAATGTCTGTACTGTGACAGATAAATGTGAAAGTGAAAGTTGCAGCAAAACATGTTCCTCCTACCTGTTAAAGGGACAATTCATTATGTGGAGTTGTGGAGAGACTGCAATCTACATGTTGAATATGTTTCCAAACCACTAACTTGAGCATTTGTAATCAGAATAACAATAAGACTGAATGTTCTCTACCTGGCATACAGTGCATTCGGAAAGTATTCAGACCCCTTGACTATTTCCACATTTTGTTAAGTTACAGCCTTATTCTAAAATGGATTAAATCGTCCCCCCCCCCCCTCATCAATCTACACACAATACCCCATAATGACAAAGCAAAAACAGGTTTTAATAAATGTTTGCAAATTTATAAAATACAAAAAACGGAAATATAACATTTACATAAGTATTCAGACCCTTTACTCAGTACTTTGTTGAAGCACCTTTGGAAGCGATTAAAGGCTCAAGTCTTCTTTTGAATGACGCTACAAGCTTGGCATACCGGTATTTGGGGAATTTCTCCCATTAATCTCTGCAGATCCTCTCAAGCTTTGTCAGGTTGGACGGGGAGCGTCGCTGCACAGCTATTGTCAGGTCTCTACAGAGATGTTAGATCGGGTTCAAATCCGGGCTCTGGCTGGGCCACTCAAGAACATTCAGAGACTTGTCCCGAAGCCACTCCTGCGGTGTCTTGGCTGTGTGCTTAGGGTCGTTGTCCTGTTGGAAGGTGAACCTTCGCCCCATTCTGAGGTCCTGAGCGCTCTGGAGCATGTTTTCATCAAGAATCTCTCTGTACTTTGCTCTGTTCATCTTTCCCTCGATCCTGACTAGTCTCCCAGTCCCTGCCGTTGAAAAACACCCCACAGCATGATGCTCCCACCACCATGCTTCACCGTAGGGATGTTGCCAGGTTTCCTCCAGACGTGACGCTTGGCATTCAGGCCAAAGAGTTGAATCTTGGTTTCATCAGACCAGATCATCTTGTTTCTCATGGTCTGAGAGTCCTTTAGGTGCCTTTGGCAAACTCCATGCGGGCTGTCATGTGCCTTTTACTGAGGAGTGGCTTCCGTCTGGCCACTCTACAATAAAGGCCTGATTGGTGGAGTGCTGGAGAGATGGTTGTCCTTCTGGAAGGTTCTCCCATATCCACAGAGGAACTCTGGAGCTCTGTCAGAGTGACCATTGGGTTCTTGGTCATCTCCCTGACCAAGGCCCTTCTACCCTGATTGCTCAGATTGGCCGGGCGGCCAGCTCTAGGAAGAGTCTTGCTGGTTCCAAACTTCTTCTATTTAAGAATGATGGGGGCCACTGTGTTCTTGGGGACCTTCAATGCTGCAAAACATGTTTGGTACCCTTCCCCAGATCTGTGCCTCGACACAATCCTGTCTCGGAGCTCTACGGACAATTCCTTCGACCTCATGGCTTGGTTTTTTCTCTGACATGCACTGTCAACTGTGGGACCTTATCTAGACAGGTGTGTGCCTTTCCAAATCATGTCCAATCAATTGAATTTACCACAGATGGACTCCAATCAAGTTGTAGAAACATCTCAAGGATTATCAATGGAAACAGGATGCACCTGAGCTCAATTTCGAGTCTCATAGCAAAGGGTCTGAATACTTATGTAAATGTGATATTTCAGTTTAATATTTTTTTATACATTTGCACACATTTCTAAAAACCTGTTTTTGCTTTGTCATTATGGGGTATCGTGTGTAGATTGATGAGGGAAAAAACTATTTAATCCATTTTAGAATAAGGCAGTAACGTCAAAAATGTGAAAAAAGTCAAGCGGTCTGAATACTTTCCGAATGCACTGTACTTGAAATTGCATACCCAAGTCATCTCAGTGGAATAAACCCAGCTCATTTAGCCATTAAATAGCTTGCAGTTGAACATAAAAAAATCACAAACAAACATTCTGCCCCTTTCCAGTTGAAGCTATTAAGAGTCTTTCGGCAAACATTGTTCAACAAAAAAATGAATAATTGTAAAACGCAAATTGTTTTTATTGTACAATTCAAATAAATAGCATATTTGATTAATATTGGACATATACTGTACATATCTCCAATCCCACATCAAAGTAATTAGCTAAATTACTTGGTTTGATGTTACTCTGAAGTGATTTGAACAGGCTAGGTATATCTAGCTAGGCAAAACAAAACAGTAAAGACAGAATACCAAAATGTCTCCAGGTACAGTACCTCTATATAGTGTGGCGGACACGAGATTCGAACCCACACCACAATGCCACCTACTTCAGGAACACTGTCAATAACACAGATCCAGAAAACACAAGGCATTTCTAGGTTGGGACTGACAGTAGCCCACAGATTTCAGGAAGGCAGTACTGATGCTAAACAAACCATCTGCTACAGTATTTCAATGATAAAAGTAGAATGTTATGGATATACATTATACATTGAGAATGGTATGGAGATAGTACCCAGAGTTACATGTGAAACAGCCAGGGGAGGTTGTTACACATATGGGCTCTGTTAATAAGAATAGCAGAGTGAGAGGAGAAAGTATAGAAGAAGTAATGTGATTGAAGAAGAGTTGTGAGTTAGACTGTGGGTTGAAGAGGAGTTGTGCGTTTGGCCGTAGGTTGAAGAAGGGTTGTGTGTTAGGTTGTGGGTTGAAGAAGAGTTGTGCGGGGGTCTGAATACTTATGTAAATAAGGTATTTCTGTTTGTTATTTGTAATACATTTGCAAAAATTTCTAAAACCCTGTTTTCGCTTTGTCATTATGGGGTATAGTGTGTAGATTGATGACGAAAAAAAATAATTTAATCCATTTTAGAATAAGGCTGTAACGTAACAAATTGTGGAAAAGGTCAAGGGGTCTGAATACTTTCCTAATACACTGTATACTGAATGGTATGTCATACCAAAAGATTTTCAGACATAAACATACTGTGATACCATTATATACAAGTACACACATCCTTACAGTACACACATCCTTACAGTACATACACAAATGTCCATGTAGTGGTGTACTCAAACATACTTATGTACTGGTGTTGATGTCTTTATTTAATCTAATATGGCACTTTTTGAGTCCACATTCTCTTCTTAATATATGCTGTCCTTCTCTCTATTGTTCCAGCATCTGCAGTATCCAGGGATGTCCGCAGCAAGAGGAGTCTTCCTGTTCCCATGCCTGTCCTCCAGCGTCTCCCTGACTTCTGGGGATGGTACAGGTTCTTCATGGATACTGGTAACCAGGAAGGAGTGAGTGGCGAACAATCCACAGACATTTTTGTTTGGAGTGAATGTACTTTTGTTTTGATACCTACCAGTTTATCTTAAAACATATACTTCAGTTTATTGACGTGTAGATAACTGGTACTTTGTACTGCGCCTGTCTGGACCTGATGGGAGTCTGTCTCTTCCCTCTCTTATAGATAGAGCATCTGGACAAGATGTACATGACCTACCTGCAGAACAAGCACCGCTCCGAGGAGGGTCCCACCTTCAACCACTACCTCACCCACCTCAGTGCTATCTACAAGACCTGCGCCGACTCCGACGACCCAGAATGCATCGCTGAGTCCACCAGCAAGCCCAAGGCCAAGGTGGTGATGCCCGCGCCCATCAAGACTGCCACAGTCGGAATGTGCAACCCTTATATCGACCCCTACTGCCTCTTCCCCATGATCCCTAAGATGGCTGACCCAAAGCCTCCTCTGACTCCAATCCCGGCTCCGGTCAAAGCCGCCCCAGGGCCTGTCCTGACCCCCTTCCTGCCGTACCCTCTGAAGACCCCCACAGGGTTCTACTACGCCCCAGTCCTGGAGCCCTTCCTCACCGCTGAGCAGAAGACAGAGCTGCTGCGTATCTGCAACCCCGACGACACCGAGTGTCTGCAGTACCACCTGCGCGCCGCCTACGGCTACAGGCCCGCTCTTGGACCTGCCCCGTCCTATGCCTCCCTGGGCTGCGATCCCACCAAGGACCCCTACTGCCGGCCCCAGCTGGTGAAGAAGGCCCCCTCCGGCCTCTTCCACCTGTACCCCACCTGCGACCCGGCCACCGACCCCCTATGCATGGCTAGCGTAGCAGCCCCTCCTCCTGCCCCCCTGGAGACCCCCAAGGAGCAGCACTGCAACCCCCTCTTCGACAAGGGCTGCAATCCCCTCACCGCCACCAAGCTCACCAAGCCCGTCATGGAGTACACGGCCAAAAACGTACCGGCGCCAGCCCCCGCCCCTCTGGCGTGTGACCCGCGCTACGACCCACACTGCCTGCTCGGTGCCGCCGCCGCCCTCCGTAAGGCCCCCCCAGCGCTGCCACAGTTCCAGATCCGCTCCCGCCTGGGCGTCCTCGGGAAGACCAAGGAGGGCCATAACTGCTACGTGCACTACGACAAGGACTGCACTCCTGTGGAGGCTAACGACGAACCCAAGGCCCCCGCCGCACCCCTGTGCCATCCCTACGACTTCACCTGTAACGGCATGTCCGCCCCGCTCCGCTCACCGCAGAGGCCGACACGCCCAAGAGCGGCGTGATCCTGCCCGATCCCGACTGCGACCCCGAATACGACTACAACTGCCGCCTTCGTCGTGCAGAGGACTCCCCCGCTGCGACGGAACCGGCGGCCAAGGAGCCCAAGGAGGAGCCGGTGCAGCAGAAGGCCGTGCCCGAGTACGCCGTCCCACAGTTCGAAGACTTCCTCAGGAGCTACATGGCCACGGGTCAGTACAGGAAGAAGTAAATTAAAAAACACACAACCAAACACAAATGTCAACTAGACGCTAGATCACTAGGAAGAAAATGAGACAAGTTAATGTGTTACACACACACACACACACACACACACACTCACACACAGTCCTCCCAAGTTGCTAACATATCTCCCATGGTCCATTACTGCTAAAGCAGGACGACTAGTGTCTTATCAACAGGAAGATCCAGACCTGCAATAGTGAATCAGATTTGCTCAGTTACAGTGCCTGAAGGTGTATCATTTTACTGTCAGTGATATACTGGCTGTGATATACTGGCTGTGATATACTGGCTGTGATATACTGGCTGTGGGGAACCCAACATGAGTCCCTCTAGGTTTTATGGTCCCATAGAAGTCTGTGTGAAAGGTGCGCATTAAAAACTATGTTTATCTGTAGAAGAAAATCCTCTGTAATGTGTTTGTAGAATAGGGGTAGCTAGCATACTTGAAGACTGTGTAATCTAAATTTGTGTCAATATGTTGGTATGTTTTCTGTGGTTGTACATTGTCAATTTCCAGTGTTTTGTGAACATAGTCTATCTTGAGTGTATTTAATGTTGTTTTCATAGCTTTCCTAAAACCTGTCAACCTCAAACCCTTCCCCTCGTTAGTTCTTTTTTAAAGTTCCAAATAAAACGTTTTGAAACAAGCTGCTATTTTTCTTATGGAAACATGCATTAATACCCACAGTACACAATGACGTAACCGATATATCATAGTTTCTCTGATAACGTGTGAATACTCACATGAAAACACAGTAAAAAGCCATTGCTGTCTGAAATGTATGTCATATTAGCAAACGTTCAGCATTTTAGAGATAATAATATTCAACGCTGGTCATCCCCTGAATTCACCAGTGGTGTCAGCAGTGGGAGCCAGCGGTGTGGGAAGGGCATTGTAGGCGTATCCAGGAAGTCAGAAGAAGTATCAATTTCACGACAGGGCTTTTCTTACGACTGAAAGCTGACTGAAACATTATATAGACTCAGATGTAGAAGACATAACACGATTTTCCACTCAGCCATGGACTCATATTATTTACACATATTTCATGGCTTTCTTATACAGTGCCCTCCATAATTATTGGGACAGTGAAGCATTTTTTAAATGTCTCTATACTCCAAAAGTTTGGATTTGAAATCAGAAAATGGCTATGTGTTAAAATGCTGACTGCCAGCTTTAATTTGAGGGTATTTTCCTCCATTAGAGGGTGACAGTTTAGATTTTTTGAACATAGTTTCTCCATTTCAGGGTACCAAAAGTATTGGGACAAATTCACTTATATGTGTATTAAAGTAGTAATTGGTCCCATACTTATACCACTCAATGACTACATCAAGCTTGTGACTACAAATGTGTTGGATGCATCTGCTGTTTGTTTTGGTTGTGTTTCAGATTATTTTGTGCCCAATACAAATTAATGGTAAATAATGTCGAGTCACCAATTCTCAGCTGTGTTTTAAACAAGGCTATGGGAACAGCTATGAAGTGAAAGGAAGAAATAAAGATAAAACCCATTTGTTGATTTGTCTTTTATTCTCTGGTTTGAACAACACAAAGACAGAAATAGCATCAGAATATTTAAAGCACAGTCACAGATAGAAAAATTAAACATATGAACTCAACAAAACTAAACATTATCTCAGCTTTTACACCACCATCATGATTCAATGACAAGTGGTGTATTTTATAAATTGTGTATTTGTATCACCACAGTCATGTACTGCACACCATTATTTTATTTTTTTACTTTAGTAGGCCTTCAATATACTTTGCTAATGCTTCATGTAAAGATGACATTGTTTTCTGTAGATGTGCTGGTCTATCATTTTGTAATTTAAAAAAATTAAGCACTTTTCTGTCCCGGACTGCTTCTTTATAACGTGTATATTGTGGGTATTAGTATTTAGTGAAATTGACAGTGATCTTGAATGGAGACTGTTAAATAATTTCAGACTTTCGGAAAATGACACCCTGGCACGTTGATAAAAAATGACATCAACAATCCAGCAACATCTTTACTTTCATGAGTCATGGCCAGTCTGATCTGTCCAAGGAAAGGAAAGGGCTTTGAACAAGGGTAATAAACAGTTCCAACAAATAGGTTTAGAAACCATAAATGGAGTTTTGGACAATTCCCCTTTATGTACTGATGTACATGTAGTTCTTGGACAGAGAACATCTATTCAAAATAGTATCTGAAGTTCTATATATCAGGCAGCTATCACATCACAGGAGAGTGAAGTGAAGCATCATGGACAAGCACGCAGCCGCAGTGCTCTGTGGGAGGTCCAGCCTCTTGCATCACGCTTACTCCGCAATATCTTTTGGTTCAAACTGTTACTCATATCGCTGCAGTTTACAAATATATTTACATTTCAGGTATTAAGTTACAATGATCATTAGTTATAAGAAACTGGGTGGTTTAAGCCCTGAATGCTGATTGGCTGGAAGCCGTGGTATATCAGACCATATACCACAGGTATGACCAAAAAATATTTGTACTGCTCTAATTACGTTGGTAACCAGATTATAATAGCAATAAGGCACCTCGGGGGTTTGTGGTATATGGCCAATATACCACGGCTAATGGCTGTATCCAGACACTCCGCATTTCGTTGTGCATAAGAACTTAGCCGTGGTCCATATACAATTCAGTACTGGATTCGTGTGACAGGCGGTACGTGCCTCTTGTCATCCGAATGACTTCCATAGAAAATCTCTCAGTTTATATAATGCTCTCCGAGCTACTTCTGTCCATCAGCTGCCAACCATTATTGAGTGTCACTCATCTACCACAATAGCATCCCCATACATGGTATCGTGTGGCACCCTAGCCAGGCCATTGGACTCTCACAGTATTTCACATGATTTGTATGGATTTAACAACTCTTCCTTCTCTACTTTCTGCTTTTTCTCCAATTTCTTGATTTTATCAGTCAGTGTTGTTTCATCATGACCATATTGAGCATTTAAACGATAATACTCCTCTTTGTGTTTTTGTGTTAGTTTCTTCTTCTCTTCTTCATATTGATCCAATAATTGTTGGATGTCATTTCCATATTTCTCTTTAAAGTTATTCTTTTCCTCTGCATGTTTTCTGGCCTCTTGTTCATATTTATCCATCATTTCTTTTGTTTTCCTTTCATGCTCTGACCCCATTTCCTTCATTTTCTTCTCTTCTTGTTGTCTCCTGACTTTATCTTCCTTCTCTTTCCTCATGTTCTCTTCTTCACGTTCTTCTTGAAATTTTTCCTCCAGTTTTCTTAGTCTTAGTCTCTCCTCCTCTCTTCGATTTACATCCTCTTTAAATCTTCTTTCCTGTTCCTCACTACGTTCTCTCTCCCACTGATCTTGCTGCATTTTCATTTTGTTTGTCAATTCTCTCCTCTTTTCTTCAAAGTCTTTTTCTATTTGGTGTCTTTCTTTCCACTCTATTTCTCTCCTCTTCTTTTCTGATTCATTCATCTTTATTCTCTCTTGTTCCCTCTCTCTTTCAAACTCCTCTCTCAATCTCCTCTGTTTTTTCTCTTGTTCTCCAAGAGTTTCTACCTCCTTCTGTCTCCTCAGCCTGTCTTCTTCCTGTTGTCTATCTCTTTCTTTCTTCAACTGTTCCTCCCATTCCTCTTTTTCTCTACGCATGACCTCTTGGAGTTCTGTTTGACCTTTCTCTGCTTCCTTTATTTTGCTTTGCCACTCTTGTCTTTCTTTCTCTTCATGTTTCCTCCTCTCATCCTCTTCTTTCTCTCTCTTTTCCATTTCTTCATCCTGTTTCCTTTTCAGTTCAGCAAACTGCCTTTCTTGATTTTTAACCAATTCTTCTCTGTCTTTCTCTTCTTTTCTCTGTTGTTCCATTCTCATTTTATATTCTTCTTCCTTTTCTCTTCGTTGTTTTTCCAACTCTTTTTCCTGAGATTGTATCTCTTTTTCCATCTTCTCTTTTTCTGTGGCCCATGTTTCTTTTTTCAACTTTTCATCTTCTTTCTTATTCTTGTCCTTCAACTTTCTTTCTTCCTTCTCTGCTTTCTCCTTTTCTTCATGCTCTTTTCTAATAGCTTCCTCTCTCTCTCTCAACATGTTTTCTCTCTGCTTTCTTTCCTCCTGAACTTTCAATCTCTCTTCTTCCAACTTTGACTTCATCTTTTCCATGGCTGTTTCATGGCTGACCTTCAGTTTCTCCATGTCAGCCTTAATCTCCAGCTCTCTCTCCTTCAGTATTTCTTCCTGTTTCTGTTTAATAGCTGCCTCTGCCTCCTGGAACATCTCATTGGTGTAGAAACTGCCCTTGTTCGTGGACACCATTTTGTTAATCTTCTTAAGAAGCTCAGTGACCTGTGTGCGGTCATCTTCAACTCTGTTGTTGAAGACATGGAGTCTGTCTCCACAATCTCTGATCAGTTTTTTCAGTTTGGCATTCGTGCTTTTCCTAATGTAATCTTGAATTGATTGCTTTCTCAAATCATCTCCTCTAGTAAACAGAACTAAGCAAAACATTCCTGCCTGTGGACCAAAGGTTGTCTCTATGATGTCCAAAGTGTCCAGCTCCTCTTGTGTCATTGTCCCGATTCTTAACACTATGATAAACACATGGGGTCCAGGAGCTGACAGGGAAACACATTTCACTATCTCTTGCTGAACATCTTTATTAGACAATGTTGTGTCAAAAAGGCCAGGGGTGTCCACCACAGCAACTGTTCTTCCATCAACTTTTCCGACTGCCTTCTTGCAAACCGTTGTCACAGAGTCAGTGCTGGATTCAGACTCAAATGCATCTCTGCCCAGGATAGTGTTTGCGGAGGCGCTCTTCCCATTTCCAGTTTTCCCAATCAGCACCACCCTCACGCACTCTGTGCTGGAGCACTCCATTTCAGCACCTACAAATTAAACAATACATTATCATAAATTAATGTTAATTACTGCATGAACTGATATTGAAATCAACATAGAAGATTCATACTATGAGATGCTTGCTTTCCCAATCACTGCCCAATATTTGTTCATCCTGTGTTCAACAAACTCACCTTTTGACATGTTGCTGATTTTCTGCTCTAAATCCTTGATTCTTCTGTTCTTTTCGTCCAGTTCTGATTGATGCTTAGCCTCCTTTGCCTCCATATACATGTATAGAGTGTAGCATGTCTTGTTTTGATCCATCATTTCGACTATTTCTGCTACAAGCGTCTTCTTGGAGTTCTCAATCTTCAAAGCGTCAAAGATTTTATACCGCCCTCCGCATATCTTGATCAGTTGCTTTGTGTCTGCATTTTGTTCCACAAAGTCAACTGAAGTTTTATCAACTGGAATGCAATCCTGTCTAAACAGGACCATGACAAAGTCATTGACTCGTGAGCTGAAAACCTTCTGGATGGTCTCTAACTCTCCTTTGTCTTCATCAGTGAGTGGACCAAAAGGTACGACCAGGAGGAAAGCATGGACTCCAGAGTCACAGAGAAAGACAGAGCGGAAAGTCTCACGCATCACTTCCTCCTTAGTGAGATGTGTTCTATACAGAGCGGGCAGGTCGATGAGGGTGACCAGCCGACCACACACCTCTCCTTCTCTCTTCACACACACTGAGGAAGAGCTGGACTTTGGACTGGACTCTGTCTGACCCAGTATGGCATTGGCTGTAGAAGTCTTCCCAGCTCCTCTTCTGCCACACAGCACCACGTTCAGTCTCTGAGCCTTTGGTGTCATGGTATCATGTGTCGTCTCTTCATTGGAGGTGAGGTATCTCCATTCATTCTCCACTACCATCTTTTCTATCTTTTCAGTTAACCCTTTGTGGTCACTTCCTTGTTTGATCATTTTGTGATTCCTTCCTCCACATTCTATGATCATTTGTCTCAGATGAGGATTTCCTGCAACTTCCTTGTGAGTAATGATCACCATTGAGTGCTTGAAGGCCTCTTTACCAAATGTGCTCAGGATGAACTTCAATGTGTTTCTGTTCTCCTCTGTGAACTCCTCAGGCTTCAACACCAGCAGGATCCCATGAGGCCCAGGGGCAGAGAGGGTCTTACATTTCTCCATCTCCTGCATCAGGGACTCCACAGTCAATGAAAATAAGTCTGGAGTCTTTACTACAGTTACAGACTTGCCCTTCACCTTCCCCCTGGCTGACTCACATTGCTGTTTAGACTTAAAAGCCAGTTTCTTTAGGATCATGTTACCCACTACATTCTTCTTGTCATCACTCTTCCCCAGAAGCACAATCCTGAGTGAAGACACTGTAAAACACATGTAACATTGATTAACATAAGGATATGCATTTAAACAAATTGTAGTTTATCCATTTTCATATTGGATTGACTCCTGCTGCAAATTAAAATGTCAGCAATAGTCACTAATATTAAGTAAGTACATGTGTATTAAATCCTCAGTTAAGCTAATATGATGTACTATTAATACAACAAATTACATGACCCATGAACCAATGTCCCTCTTGGGAATGTTTTCACAATTGTTCTGAATTTTACAAACATAATCTAATTACATTATGAAAAATAACCATTTTGAAGTCCTGCTCTGCAAGATGATCATCATAGTTAGTCAGGTGAATAAGAAAACGGTTATCTATTTACTTTCAAATGTCAATTCTGCCAACACAGCTGTTATATTGTTTTTGCCTATCAAGATAGACATTTTTGAAAACAGTCGCTTCAAAAATAATGATAATTTGGACAAATCAGTAACTGAGCCGTAGCCATCCCACTTTAAAACAGACGTTGTAACATAGTGTAAAATGAGACATACTGAATTTTACCCACCACATTTTGCTCCACTGTGTGATTGCTCCCCCACATTTTCCTTAGCAACGTCAAACCTGGAAAGTGTTGACAATCAATACCAGTGACTTTATCTTTGCAGTCCCCTTTCAACCAAGCACGATGAAACAAAAAAACAGTCATCCTTACTATGAGGATTGAATATAAGTTGACAGTATTAATGCTATAGTTCAATATCCCCAAAATTAGCATTTTTCACGTTTCAAGTCCAAATCATCCTAAAGGGTCTGAAATTGATTGTAGTTCAATTAAGTTACTTTAAAATGATTTTAATCTCAGTTATCCCAGAAGTCTTACGTAATTGGTCAGCTGCTTGATTCAGTTCTGGGTCCATACGTGTTAAGAGAAGGGATTACGAGATGCTAGAACGAGAAGCGAAACCGGAACATGGAGCTCCACCTTCTCTCTTTGCAAATAACGGCCGAATGTCCCCTCCTTCCGAAATTCGAAAGATGCTAACACCTGCAAAGTCGTGATTTGTTCAAATAAATGACGAAAAACCCAAACACTGGAACTACCTGCTCCCTATCCTTCCTGAAAGATTCTACAGTCCAAGTGATGTTTTCAGTAGATCTGTCCACAAGAGACTTGGATGATTTGACATTGAGCGCCAAAAAATACTAATATTAGGGATGTTGACTGGCATTGGATTTGTGCCACAGATGCTAAAAAGTTAGCATCTGGAGACAGTGGCCAGGTAAACAAAACCAAAGCATGGGTTGCCGTCTTACCTTGTCCAAAGAGTGCTTAGAGGGTAAGGAAACCAATATATAATATTGTTAAGTTGGGTAACTATCCCTTTAATACTGTCAACTTAAATTCAATGCTCATATTACTATAACTTTTGTCAGTGTGCTGTGTACTTACCAACTTCTCTAACCTTCTGCAAATTGCAAAATTGTGCTGATTCACCTTGTTTCAAAACATCCTTTCCAAGTTCTTCCTCAGAGGAAGATTTGAGGCTGCCATCAGTTTTTCTCCTGTGGATTTCCTCTTTCCCTTGTACCATACCACTTGTAGTATCTTCAGATAGCTCACAGGTGAGATAGCCTCCTCCATTCTCCTTTACAATCTTGTCAACATCTGCCATAAGTTGAGCGCGGTCACTGAGGTGCATGACGTACTGCCTCCCTCTACATTCTCTGACCATCTGATTCAGAGGGTGATCCTCATGCATGTCTCCCCTCCTGTCTTCACGAGTTATCAGTACCATTGAGTAGTGAAAGGACCGGTCACTGAGGCGGTCTAGGATCTGAATTATTCTGTCTCCCTCTTGTTGTGTGAACTCCTCAGGCTGCAGGACCAACAGGAACACATGAGGTCCTGGGTCAGACAGAGTGACACACCAACGCAGTTCCTCTGAGAGTTTGTCATGTGAGATGTGAGGGTCTAACAGGTCTGGAGTGTTGATCACAGCTATGCCTCTTCCGTCTACTTGACCCATGGCTGTCTTACAGCGACTTTGTACATAGTTGGGGTCAAATGCCCCTCTATCCAGGATGACGTTTCCAACAGCACTCTTCTCAGAGCCATTCTTGCCGAGCAACACAATCCTTAGCTCTGTAGGACTTTCAGACACTGTAACATAAACACAATCACAACCAAGTTAAAAATGTCTGCTGTAAAACATTGTTGAAAATGTTGACACTTACATTTTTGTTTGCTTTTCTTTCAGGATAACACCATGAACATTACGCACCATATTACAACAGAACAACATAAATGCACAACTCTTCAATCTAGACAGAGGAATTGAAAATCCAGACCCTTTGCTCCTGGACCAGGCGCTGCTTGGTCCTTTTTTTGGTGGGTTATTCTGTCACGATCGTCTGAGGAAGCGGACCAGATACGCAGCGTTGCGAGTGAACATAATGACTTTATTTCATAAAGCAACCACGAAAAAACAACAAATGACGATAGTGAAGTCCTCTGTAACACTGACAGAAACATGGAACACTGGAACAATAACCCACCAAACAAAGGAGAAAACACACAGAATATATATGGCTCCCAATCAGAGATAACGAGCCGACAGCTGACACTCGTTACCTCCGATTGGGAGTCATAGACCAATCACCACTAGACACAAACAAAATGAAACTCACCCATCCCCAACACCACCAAATGAAATACACCCAAACCAATGACAATGAACAACCCTGGCTCAAATATCAAAGTCCATGGAGCCAGAATGTCACAGTACCCCCCCAAAGGTGCGAACTCCGGGCGCCCAATATCAGGACTAGGGGAGGGTCTGGGTGGGCGTCTGTCCACGGTGGCGGCTCTGGCGGCGATCCCCACCCCACCACAGTCACAACCTGCTTGGTAGCCTCCTCCCAATGACCACCCTCCAACTAACCCCACCTGGACTAAGGGGCAACACCGGACTAAGGGGCAGCATCGGCCTAGGGGCAGCACGGGATAAGGGCAGCACCGGAACAAGGGGCAGCACCGGGCTAAGGGGCAGCACCGACTAGGGGCAGCACCGGACTACGGGGCAGTACCGGACTAAGGGGCAGTACCGGACTAAGGGGCAGTACCAGGCTAAGGGACAGCACCAGGATAAGGGACAGCAACAGGATAAGGAGCAACACCGAGCTAAGGGGGCAGCACCTGACTAAATGGCGGATCCTGGCTGGCTGGCTCTGGCGGATCCTGGCTGGCTGGCGGATCTGGCTGGGCGGCTCTGACGGATCCCGTGAGCGGCTCTGGCGGATCCCGGCTGGGCGGCTCTGGCGGATCCTGGCTGGGCCGGCTCTGGCGGATCCTGGCTGGACGGCTCATGGCTGGCTGACGGATCTGGCTGCTCATGGCTGGCTAACGGATCTGGCTGCTCATGGCTGGCTGGCCCGGATCTGGCTGCTCATGGCTGGCTGACGGATCTGGCTGCTCGGGCGACTGGGATCTGGCTGCTCATGGCCGACTGACGATCTGGCTGATCCTGTCTGGCGGAAGGCTCTGGCTGATCCTGTCTGGCAGAAGGCTCTGGCTGATCCTGTCTGGCAGAAGGCTCTGGCTGATCCTGTCTGGCGGAAGGCTCTGGCTGATCCTGTCTGGCGGAAGGCTCTAGCGGCTCGGTCTGGCGGACGGCTCTGATGGCTCGTGGCAGACGGGCGGCTTTGCAGGCTTTGGGCAGACGGGGCAGTTCAGGCCCCGTTGGGCAGGCAGACGCAGACTCTGGCCGTCTGAGGCGCATCGTAGGCCTGGTGCGTGGTGCCGGAACAGGAGGTACCGGGCTGAGGACACGCATCTCAGGGCTAGTGCGGGGAGAAGCAACAGGGCATGCTGGACCCTGGGGACGCACCGAGGCCTGATGCGTAGTGCCGAACTGGAGGTACCGGGCTGAGGACACGCATCTCAGGGCTAGTGCGGGGAGTCGGAACAGGGCATGCTGGACCCTGGGGACTCCCATAACGCCTGGTGCGGGGAGCCGGAACAGGGCATGCTGGACCCTGGGGACTCACCTCACGCCTAGTGCGGAGAGCAGGAACAGGCCGGGCGGGGCTGGCGGCGCGCACCGTATCCCTGTCGCGTGGCCGGAACAGGCCGGGCCGGGCTGGGTGGCGCACCGTATCCCTGGTGCGTGGAGTAGGAACAGGCCGGGCCGGGCTGGCGAGCGACCGTTCCCTGGTGCGTGGGTAGGACAGGCCGGGCTGGGCTGGCGGCGAACCGTATCCCTGGTGCGTGGAGTAGGAACAGGCCGGGCTGAGCTGGCGACGCACCGCATACTTGGTGCGTATGGCGGAACAGGCCGAACCGGGCTGGCGACGCCTACACTTAGTGCGAGGGACCGGAACAGGCCGTACCGTACGGGAACACACACTACTGGCTGCACCTCGGGACTAGGAACGGGCCGGACCGAACTGGTTGCACACCCCAGTACCTCACGCCGTGCCTCAACACCTTCCTTCCCTGCTTTACCCAGTAGCCCCCTTGACCTGGTAGCCCACTGAATCCGTCCCTTCTCTGCCTCGTCAGCCCCTTAACCTGGCAGCCCTCTGACTCTGCCTTGTGGCAGCCTCCTGCTGCTCCGTCGCCGAAGCCATGTGCCCCCCAAAAATTTCTTGGGGTTGCCTCTCGTCCTTCCGGCGTTGGCTCTGCCCGACGCCGTTGCTCCTCTCTCGTCGCCTCTCCTCTGTTTTCGCTCCATGGACGGCGATCCATGCCGTCCAGGATTTCTTCCCACGTCCAGGACCCTTTACCGTCCAACAGTTCCTCCCATGTCCAGACCCTTTGCTCCTGGACGCGCTGCTTGGTCCTTTTTTGGTGGGTTATTCTGTCACGATCGTCTGAGGAAGCGGACCAATACGCAGCGTTGCGAGTGAACATAATGACTTTATTTCATAAAGCAACCACGAAAAAACAACAAATGACGATAGTGAAGTCCTCTGTAACACTGACAGAAACATGGAACACTGGAACAATAACCCACCAAACAAAGGAGAAAACACACAGAAT
Organism: Coregonus clupeaformis; assembly: GCF_020615455.1. Lineage (NCBI taxonomy): Eukaryota > Metazoa > Chordata > Actinopteri > Salmoniformes > Salmonidae > Coregonus > Coregonus clupeaformis. Next base: position 5,938,278 of record NC_059205.1, on the reverse strand, counting down.
ATATATGGCTCCCAATCAGAGATAACGAGCCGACAGCTGACACTCGTTACCTCCGATTGGGAGTCATAGACCAATCACCACTAGACACAAACAAAATGAAACTCACCCATCCCCAACACCACCAAATGAAATACACCCAAACCAATGACAATGAACAACCCTGGCTCAAATATCAAAGTCCATGGAGCCAGAGTGTCACAAACTCCACACTGTTGGGTCTCTGGACCCCTGGATTCGAGACTGAAAACACATCAAATTAACACAAGCATAAGTATTTTATAAAGATGTTAATGTTGATTGTTGCTTGAATTGAATTTGTGTAACGCAGGGCAGTAATAAATGAGCGATTTAAAGAATAACTGAAATAATTTTCTGAAAAGCAAAAAGGAACAGTTATAACCACAAATAGGTGCTAAGTGGCATTAAAAAATCAAACTCCATGCACTATTGAGGGTTTGAAAGTTAAAAACCCTTTAATGTATGGGCTAAAACGTTATTAAAATACACCAACGCATATTGTCTTCATCAGGTCAGACACCCTGATTCCCCTCTAAGAGCAGCTGTGGTTCTTGTGGAATACCTGAAGCACTCCTGCTACTTCTTTTCTCCTGAAATAATGTTTCGTTGAGTAGCTATGTAGGTATCGCTAAGCTAATTTAATGTCATATCAACGTTATTATGATAAAAATTATAATAAGAATAAGAATCCTTTTAAACAGCTTTTATGAATATGTCAAGGTTTCTAAGCTTTGAAAGCACAGGACTGACAGTAATCCAATATAATTCAGGTTGACTGACAACTCATTTCCTATACAGCTGCTGCTAACGTTAGCTACTGTTCAAGATGACAAGAGCAGTTTTTCACCTGGTCAGCCCATACATTTAGCTGTTGTCAACAATAAAACATCATACCTGGTGAAAAGTGCTTTTGTACTAGGATTCTGATGAGAAATTCTAACAGGAGGGAGGTGGATGCTAAAGTTAGCTATGTAGCTAGCTGCCTTGCTATATAGTGTAGCGATCCTCGCTATATGAGCCACATTACACTGAGCATTATTCATAGGCTGCACCTCCATCACTTGGTCGCGTCATGCCATTGTTATGAACGGTCTCAAGCCACCCTCTCTCGGTGGCTCCATAGTGGTGCCTTAAAGTGATGATAAGCCCAGTCATTCTGAATGGAGGCTAACTACTGTTGTCTAAATTACACTATAAAGGGAGCAGAGTTTCAACATGGCTACGTAAATACGTGTTCTGAGGCCTCTCCACTAAGGGTTAATACTTTTATGTTTTAACCTCTTATCTATCAAAATGAGTACACACTTTGCACACCTACTGGCGCTAGCAACATTTGGGTGGCGTTCTTGGATATGGCTGGAACCGGGAAAAGGAGACGAACGGTAAACAAGAAGACACGACGAAGGCTAGTAACAAGATGGCGGATGCTAAAGTTATGGAGATGCTGTCACCATCCGTGCAGAAATGGCTGCACTACGCTCTGATTTCATGACTGAACTTTGTTCCTCTGTGTGAAGTCTACGAGCTGAAATTCCAGTCAACAATGGTGACACTAAAAGTCATAGTCAATCGATCAATAATATAATAATACTTTTAGCAAAAATGTTTATTTTCAATTCACAAACTGTAGAAACAATGAGAATAGAAAGGTTCAGAACTTTTAAAACATCACAGTACAGTTGAAAAATATATGGCAAATAGAAATCCAATATGGATGGTGTTAAGAGATAGATGGGAGGTGTTGAATGGAGCTGACGGATGGGACTAATAACAACAACTAATAACAACAAGATAACTAGTGTAAGACACGCTGTGTCCTTAATAAGTATATAGGTTATATATTGTGAGCTTTTGTGAAAGAGCACAGTTAGAAATATATGGCATATAGAAGCATACCAGATGGACATCATGAAATGATCGGAGGAAGTTCAGGAGTAAAAACAAACAAAATATAATTATTGACTGTGTCCATAAAATGTATATAGTATGTATAAGCATGAAGTAGAGGCCTAAGCATTGTTTTTCACTAGTTTACTCCAATTAGGGAAGGGATGGTGGGGTTGGAAAGTAATAAAGGGAAATATATATATTTTTAAAGGATATGTATGTATATACAGTATCTCATAAAAGTGAGTACACCCCTCACATTTTTTTAAATATTTGAGTATATCTTTTCATGTGACAACACTGAAGAAATGACACTTTGCTACAATGTAAAGTAGTGAGTGTACAGCTTGTATAACAGTGTAAATTTGCTGTCCCCTCAAAATAACTCAACACACAGCCATTAATGTCTAAACCGCTGGCAACAAAAGTGAGTACATCCCCTAAGTGAAAATGTCCAAATTGGGCCCAATTAGCCATTTTCCCTCCCCGGTGTCATGTGACTCAAGTTAGTGTTACAAGGTCTCAGGTGTGAATGGGGAACAGGTGTGTTAATTTTTGCTGTCATCGCTCTCACACTTCCTCATACTGGTCACTGGAAGTTCAACATGGCACCTCATGGCAAAGAACTCTCTGAGGATCTGAAAAAAAATAATTGTTGCTCTACATAAAGATGGCCTGGGTTATAAGAAGATTGCCAAGACCCTGAAACTGAGCTGCAGCACGGTGGCCAAGACCATACAGCGGTTTAACAGGACAGGTTCCACTCAGAACAGGCCTCGCATGGTCGACCAAAGAAGTTGAGTGCACGTGCTCAGCGATATTCAGGAGGTTGTCTTTGGGAAATAGACGTATGAGTGCTGCCAGCATTGCTGCAGAGGTTGAAGGGGTGTGGGGTCAGCCTGTCAGTGCTCAGACCATACACGCACATTATGCATCAAATTGGTCTGCATGGCTGTCATCCCAGAAGGAAGCCTCTTCTAAAGATGATGCACAAGAAAGCCCGCAAACAGTTTGCTGAAGACAAGCAGACTAAGGGCATGAATTACTGGAACCATGTCCTGTGGTCTGATGAGACCAAGATAAACTTATTTGGTTCAGATGGTGTCAAGCGTGTGTGGCGGCAACCAGGTGAGGAGTACAAAGACAAGTGTGTCTTGCCTACAGTGAAGCATGGTGGTGGGAGTGTCATGGTCTGGGGCTGCATGAGTGCTGCCGGCACTGGGGAGCTACAGTTCATTGAGGGAACCATGAATGCCAACATGTACTGTGACATACTGAAGCAGAGCATGATCCCCTCCCTTCGGAGACTGGGCCGCAGGGCAATATTCCAACATGATAATGACCCCAAGCACACCTCCAAGACAACCACTGCCTTGCTAAAGAAGCTGAGGGTAAAGGTGATGGACTGGCCGGGCATGTCTCCAGACCTAAACCCTACTGAGCATATGTGGGGCATCCTCAAACGGAAGGTGGAGGAGTGCAAGGTCTCTAACATCCACCAGCTCCGTGATGCCGTCATGGAGGAGTGGAAGAGGACTCCAGTGGCAACCTGTGAAGCTCTGGTGAACTCCATGCCCAAGAGGGTTAAGGTAGTGCTGGAAAATGATGGTGGCCACACAAAATATTGACACTTTGGCCCCAATTTGGACATTTTCACTTAGGGGTGTACTCACTTTTGTTGCCAGTGGTTTAGACATTAATGGCTGTGTGTTGTGTTATTTTGAGGGGACAGCAAATTTACACTGTTATACAAGCTGTACACTCACTACTTTACATTGTAGCAAAGTGTCATTTCTTCAGTGTTGTCACATGAAAAGATATACTCAAATATTTACAAAAATGTGAGGGGTGTACTCACTTTTGTGAGATACTGTATATATGTATGTATGGGTGTGTGTATATATACAGTGAAGGGAAAAAAGTATTTGATCCCCTGCTAATTTTGTACGTGTCAAGGGTGCTGAAGGTGGGTGTGGTGCAGGAATCAAGCGCAGGACGCAGAAACTAAGTCCAAAAGACTTTAGTGAAATATTCACGTAGTACACGAGCACAACAAGCACGGAGGCGAAATAAAGGCGCACACAGGCGTCAAACAAAAGGCGCACTAACATGTCCGAAAACCTCTCCAAAACAACGGAGGGAAACACGTAGCTCAGAACACCAAACAGAAGAGCAATCACACACAACACCTGAAGAACTAAATAGGACACTAACGAGAACTAAATAGGACACTAATGAGGACTAACTAGACACAGGTGTACAACATCAAGACAAAACCAAACGAACATGAAACATAGATCGGTGGCAGCTAGTACTCCGGGGACGACGACCGCCGAAACCTGCCCGAACAAGGAGGAGGAGCAGACAGTACGTTTGCCCACTGACAAAGACATGATCAGTCTATAATTTTAATGGTAGGTTTATTTGAACAGTGAGAGACAGAATAACAACAACAAAATCCAGAAAAACGTATGTCAAAAATTTTATAAATTGATTTGCATTTTAATGAGGGAAATAAGTATTTGACCCCTCTGCAAAACATTACTTAGTACTTGGTGGCAAAACCCTTGTTGGCAATCACAGAGGTCAGACGTTTCTTGTAGTTGGCCACCAGGTTTGCACACATCTCAGGAGGGATTTTTTGTCCCACTCCTCTTTGCAGATCTTCTCCAAGTCATTAAGGTTTCGAGGCTGACGTTTGGCAACTCGAACGTTCAGCTCCCGTCACAGATTTTCTATGAGATTAAGGTCTAGAGACTGGCTAGGCCACTCCAGTACCTTAATGTGCTTCTTCTTGAGCCACTCCTTTGTTGCCTTGGCCATGTGTTTTGGGTCATTGTCATGCTGGAATACCCATCCACGACCCATTTTCAATGCCCTGACTGAGGGAAAAAGGTTCTCACCCAAGATTTGACGGTACATGGCGCCGTCCATCGTCCCTTTGATGCGGTGAAGTTGTCCTGTCCCCTTAGCAGAAAAACACCCCCAAAGCATAATGTTTCCACCTCCATGTTTGACGGTGGGGATGGTGTTCTTGGGGTCATAGGCAGCATTCCTCCTCCTCCAAACATGGCGAGTTGAGTTGATGCCAAATAGCTCGATTTTGGTTTCATCTGACCACAACACTTTCACCCAGTTCTCCTCTGAATCATTCAGATGTTCATTGGCAAACTTCAGACGGCCCTGTATATGTGCTTTCTTGAGCAGGGGGACCTTGGGGCGCTGCAGGATTTCAGTCCTTCACGGCATAGTGTGTTACCAATTGTTTTCTTGGTGACTATGGTTCCAGCTGCCTTGAGATCATTGACAAGATCCTCCCCTGTAGTTCTGGGCTGATTCCTCACCGTTCTCATGATCATTGCAACTCCACAAGGTGAGATCTTGAATGGAGCCCCAGGCCGAGGTAGATTGACAGTTTTTTTGTGTTTCTTCCATTTGCGAATAATCGCACCAACTGTTGTCACCTTCTCACCAAGCTGCTTGGCGATGGTCTTGTAGCCCATTCCAGCCTTGTGTAGGTCTACAATCTTGTCCCTGACATCCTTGGAGAGCTCTTTGTTCTTGGCCATGGTGGAGAGTTTGGAATCTGATTGATTGATTGCTTCTGTGGACCGGTGTCTTTTTTACAGATAACAAACTGGATTAGGAGCACTCCCCTTAAGAGTGTGCTCTAATCTCAGCTCGTTACCTGTATAAAAGACACCTGGGAGCCAGAAAACTTTCTGATTGAGAGGGGTCAAGTACTTATTTCCCTCATTAAAATGCAAATAAATTTAAAACATTTTTGGCATGCGTTTTTCTGGATTTTGTTGTTGTTATTCTGTCTCTCACTGTTCAAATAAACTTACCATTAAAATTATAGACTGATCATTTCTTTGTCAGTGGGCAAATGTACAAAATCAGCAGGGGATCAAATACTTTTTTCCTTCACTGGATATGCGAGAAAAAAAAGAAAAAAAAACATGATGCAGACAATTACATTGATGGAAGTTACAATCTATCTGCAATATTAAAGCTGATCTACCCCCTAAAGAAAAAGAAAAAATACGAAAAAAAAACTATGTTGACACTATAAATAGTTGCGACACAAACCCCCAAAATAAAGGATATGGGAAATGTCGTTGACCAACATCGATAAGCAGCTTACCAAATTGAAGAACAAAAAACGATGAGTTTACCTCCGAGAACATGAAGCTAAAGGTTAGTCTAGATAAACAGGAAAACCATTTCCGGAGACAGAACATACGTGTGGTCGGAATCCCAGAAGGGACGGAAGGGCGCAATCCTAACGAGTTCATGGCCTCTTTCCTGCAAGACGTGCTCGGCAGAGGGACGTTTGACATGCCTCCAGTCATCGACAGTGCGCATCGCACTCTAGCGGCAAAACCACAGCCTGGTCATCCTCCCAGAGCAATGCTGGTCTGCCTGCATTACTTCCAGACCAAAGAGGAAAGTCTTCGGACCTCCGCGAAGAGGACAGCTGAGACTACCAATGGCAAGCGGACCCTTTGGAAAGTATTCAGACTCCTTGACTTTTTCGACATTTTGTTAGGCTACAGCCTTTTCTAAGAATTGTTTTTTTCCTCATCAATCTACACACAATACCCCATAATGAAAAAGCAAAAACAGGTTTAGAAAGTTTTGTTAATTTATTAAATATAAAAAACTGAATATACATTTACATAACTTTTCAGACCCTTTACTCAGTACTTTGTTGGCAGACCTGCAGAAATTACAGCCTTGAGTCTTCTTGAGTATGACGCTACAAGCTTGGCACACCTGTATTTGGGGAGTTTCTCCCATTCTTCACTGCAGATCCTCTCAAGCTCTGTCAGGTTGGATGGGGAGCGTCGCTGCACAGTTATTTTCAGTGGCTGTGTGCTTAGGGTCGTTGTCCTGTTGGAAGGTGAACCTTCGCTCCAGTCTGAGGTCCTGAGTGCTCTGGAGCAGGTTTTCATCAAGGAGCTCTCTGTACTTTGCTCCATTCATCTTTGCCTCTATCCTGACTAGTCTCCAGTCCCAGCCGCTGAAAAACATCCCCACAGCATGGTTCTGCCTCCAACATGCTTCACCGTAGGGATGGTGACAGGTTTCCTCCAGACGTGACGCTTGGCATTCAGCCCAAAGAGTTCAATCTTGGTTTCATTAGACCAGAGAATCTTGTTTCTCATGGTCTGAGAGTCTTTAGGTGCCTTTTGGCAAACTCCATTCGGGCTGTCGTGCCTTTTACTGAGGAGTTGCTTCAGTCTGGCCACTCTACCGTAAAGGCCTGTTTGAGTGCTGCAGAGATGGTTGTCCTTCTGGAAGGTTCTCCCATCTCCACAGAGGAATTCTAGAGCTCTGTCAGAGTGACCATCGGGTTCTGGTCACCTCCCTGACCAAGGCCCTTCTCCCTCGATTGCTCAGTTTGGCTTGGCGGCCAGCTCTAGGAAGAGTCTTGGTGGTTCCAAACTTCTTCAATTTAAGAATGATGGAGGCAACTGTGTTCTTGGGGACCTTCAATGCTGCAGACATTTTTTTGTACCCTTCCCCAGACCTGTGCCTTCGACACAATCCTGTCTCGGCGCTCTACGGTCAATTCCTTCGACCTATTCCTTCGGCTGCTAAAGCAACCATAAGGGGTTATATCATTTCCCAAGCCTCTCTGATAAAGAAGCTTAGAATGAAAAATAGGGAAAATTGGAGGCTGAAGTAAAGCATTTAGAACTTTTTCATAAACAAAAACCAATCCAGGCAAATTGGAATTCACGGCCAAACTCTATTTAGATCACACAAAGCATGTAAAATAACCTGTTTTACAGCCCTCTAACCAATTGTACTATTATGTGTGTTTTTTTCACGTTATTTGTAATTTATTCTGTACATAATGTTTCTGCCATCGTCTCTTATAACCAAAAAGAGCTTCTGGATATCAGGACAGCGATTACTCACCTCGTATTGGACGAAGATATTTTCTTAAATAAGTCGGACGCGAATGATATCCTACAGACATCCGACAAGGCCCAAATCCCCGTCATTCGAGGAGAAAGAGACTGAGATATCATGAACGTAGGTCGGGGTGCCTTGTAAGGATCTGACGGCGAGCGAGTAAACTGCCTCTTCCATCAATCCTATTAGCCAATGTTCAATCATTTGAAAATTAATTAGATTACCTAATATTACGGTTATCCTACCAATGGGACATTAAAATCTGTAATATCTTATGTTTCACCGAGTCGTGGCTGAACGACGACATGGATAACATACAGCTGACGGGATATACGCTACATCGGCAGGATAGAATGGCTGACTCAGTTAAGACAAGGGTGGCGATCTGTGTATATTTGTAAACAACAGCTGGTGCACAAAATCAAATACTAAGGAAGTCTCGAGGTCTTGCTCGCCTGAGGTAGAGTATCTTATGATAAGCTGTAGACCACACTATTTACCAAGAGAGTTATCATCTATATTTTTCATAGCTGTCTATTTACCACCACAAACCAATGCTGACATTAAGATTGCACTCAATGAGCTGTATAAGGCCATAACTAAACAGGAAAATGCTCATCCAGAGGCAGCGCTCCTAGTGGCCGGGGACTTTAATGCAGGGGAAACTTAAATCCGTTCTACCTAATTTCTACCAGCATGTTAAATGTGCAACCAGAGAAAAAAATACTCTAGACCACCTTTACTCCACAAACAGAGACGCATACAAAGCTCTCCCTCGCCCTCCATTTGGCAAATCTGACCATAACTCTATCCTCCTGATTCCTGCTTATAAGCAAAAACTAAAGCAGGAAGCACAAGTGACTCGGTTAATAAGAAAGTGGTCAGATGACGCAGATGCTAAGCTACAGGACTGTTTTGCTAGCACAGACTGGAACATGTTCCGGGATTCTTCAGATAGCATTGAGGAGTACACCACATCAGTCACTAGCTTCATCAATAAGTGCATCGATGACGTCGTCCCCACAGTGACCGTACGTACATACCCCAACCAGAAGCCATGGATCACAGGCAACATCCGCACTGAGCTAAAGGGTAGAGCTGCCGCTTTCAAGGAGCGGGACTCTAACCCGGACGCTTATAAGAAATCCCGCTATGCCCTCCGACGAACCATCAAACAGGCAAAGAGTCAATACAGGACTAAGATTGAATCGTACTACACCGGCTCTGACGCTCGTCGGATGTGGCAGGGCTTGAAAACTATTACAGACTACAAAGGGTAGCACAGCCGCGAGCTGCCCAGTGACACAAGCCTAACAGACGAGCTAAACCACTTCTATGCTCGCCGGAGGCGAAGCAACACTGAAGCATGCATGAGAGCACCAGCTGTTCCGGATGACTATGTGATCACGCTCTCCGTAGCCGATGTGAGTAAGACTTTTAAGCAGGTCAACATTCACAAGGCCGCAGGGCCAGACGGATTACCAGGACGTGTACTCCGAGCATGTGCTGACCAACTGGCAAGTGTCTTCACTGACATTTTCAACATGTCCCTGACTGAGTCTGTAATACCAACATGTTTCAAGCAGACCACCATAGTCACCGTGCCCAAGGACACTAAGATAACGTGCCTAAATGACTACCGACCCGTAGCACTGATGTCTGTAGCCATGAAGTGCTTTGAAAGGCTGGTCATGGCTCACATCAACACCATTATCCCAGAAACCCTAGAACCACTACAATTTGCATACCGCCCCAACAGATCCACAGATGATGCAATCTCTATTGCACTCCACACTGCCCTTTCCCACCTGGACAAGAGGAACACCTACGTGAGAATGCTATTCATTAACTACAGCTCAGCGTTCAACACCATAGTGCCCTCAAAGCTCATCACTAAGCTAAGGATCCTGGGACTAAACACCTCCCTCTGCAACTGGATCCTAGACTTCCTGATGGGCCGCCCCCAGGTGGTAAGGGTAGGTAACAACACATCTGCCACACTGATCCTCAACACGGGGGCCTCTCAGGGTGCGTGCTCAGTCCCCCTCCTGTACTCCCTGTTCACCCATGACTGCATGGCCAGGCACGACTCCAACACCATCATTAAGTTTGCCGGCGAACAACATACCGACAACGATGAGACAGCCTATAGGGAGGAGGGTCAGAGACCTGGCCGTGTGGTGCCAGGATAACAACCTCTCCCTCAACGTGACCAAGACAAAGTAGATGATTGTGGACTACAGGAAAAAGAGAGGACTGAGCACGCCCCCATTCTCATCGACTGGGCTGTAGTGGAACATGTTGAGAGCTTCAAGTTCCTTGGTGTCCACATCACCAACAAACTATCATGGTCCAAACACACCAAGACAGTCATGAAGAGGGTGAGACAAAGCTTATTCCCCTCAGGAGACTGAAAAAAATTGGCATGGATTCTCAGATCCTCAAAAAAGTTCTACAGCTGCACCATCGAGAGCATCCTGACTGGTTGCATCACCGCCTGGTATGGCAACTGCTCGGCCTCCGACCGCAAGGCACTACATTTACATTTTAGTCATTTAGCAGACACTCTTATCCAGAGCGACTTACAGTTAGTGAGTGCATACATTTTTCATACTACAGAGGGTAGTGCATACGGCCCAGTACATCACTGGGGCCAAGCTTCCTGCCATCCAGGACCTCTATACCAGGCGGTGTCAGAGGAAGGCCCCTCAAAATTGTCAAAGACTCCAGCCACCCTAGTCATAGACTGTTCTCTCTGCTACCGCCACGGCAAGCGGTACCGGAGTGCCAAGTCTAGGTCCAAAGGCTTCTCAACAGCTTCTACCCCAAGCCATAAGACTCTGAACAGCTAATCATGGCTACCCAGACTACTTGCACTGTCCCCGTACCCCACCCCATCTTTTGACGCTGCTGCTACTCTGTTAATTATTTATGCATAGTCACTATAACTCTACCCACATGTACATATTACCTCAACTACCTCAACTAGGCCGGTGCCTCCGCACATTGACTCTGCACCGTACCCCCTGTATATAGCCTCCTACTGTTCTTTTATTTTACTTCTGCTCTTTTTTCTCAACACTTTTTTTGTTGTTGTTGTTTTATTTTACTTTTTTATATAAAAAATAAATGCATTGCTGGTTAAGGACTGTAAGTAAGCATTTCACAGTAATGTCTACACCTGTTGTATTCGGCGCATGTGGCAAATACAATTTGATTTGATTAGTTTTTTTTACCAAGCAAAATACTATAAATTCGGTAACTCGTCCAAGCCGTCTAGTTGCACACCATCTTAAAAGTAACAGAATGAAAGATCGATTTTAAGTCTATAAGGATGGCAGATGGCTCCACTTCTTATGATCCATTGCTTGTCAATAACACGTTTTGCGACTTCTATAAATCTCTTTATACTTCACAATGTACAAGATCGAACGAGCGAAATTACAAAATATCTGAATGAGATAATCTTGCCCACTATATCAGATGAGCATAGAAATAGACTAAATGCTCCCTTTACTCCTGAAGAGGTTTGGGGAACTATTAAGGCAATGCCTTCTGGCAAGGCACCCGGCCTAGATGGCTTCTCGTCAGAGTTCTACAATTTTACTACATAAGACTGATTTGAGCCGGTCGGTCACATATGGTAACAGAGTGAAGGAAAAGCAGCCAACAAGTGCTCAGCATATGTGGGAACTCCTTCAAGACTGTTGGAAAAGCATTCCAGGTGAAGCTGGTTGAGAGAATGCAAGCGTGTGCAGAAAGCTGTCATCAAGGCAAAGGGTGGCTACTTTGAAGAATCTAAAATATAAAATATATATTGATTTATTCAACACTTTTTGGTTACTACATGATTCCACATATGTTATTTCATAGATTTGATGTCTTCACTATTATTCTACAATGTAGAAAATAGTTAAAAAATCAATAAAACCCCCTTGAATGAGTAGGGTTTCCAAGCTTTTGACTGGTACTGTATATATATTTTTAAAACAAATACAACATATTTCCTGTACATTTATTTTCCGAAGATACAGCACAGTAGCATAGAGATTGATGTAGGCCATCAGGTGAACACACAGAAAGCTATTGTGTAAAACACCCGTCTCTGGATTACATCTTCAAACTAAGGGCAACCATTGCATCCGTGACGGAGAGGGAGAAGCGTTCATCCATGTATACGGGTAAGAGAGTCTAGCTAGCTACATGTTCAGATATTATAAGTTTCTAATTTTGTCAGAAAGTCGTTTTCATTGCAAGTTAAGGCGTACTGTTCTCTAGCTAGCTAATGTTAGCTGGCTGGCTTGCTAGCTAACATTACGTGTATGATCTGTGTAGTAATATTATTTGTATCTCAGAGCCATTTTGGATTATGGTTCATTTTTTTAGCTTGCTAGCTAGCTACATGTCCAAACAAAAGATTACACTATGTAAGCAACCATTTCACTGTACCGTTTACACCTTCTGTATCCTGTGCATGTGACAAATAAACTTTGATTTTATTCGATATAGTGTGTGTTTACCAGAGATGGTAATGTGAAGAACATGACCTGCATCAGTCAAATTAGGATATAACGTTAGGCCAATGAGACTGTGTCCAAGTTCTACAATTCTCAGGTAGAATGCCCTGCTTTAATTTCGCTCACACTCATAACCGTAAGCTATTTTCTGTAATTAGCTTGACCATTAACTTGTAAATAATGCTCTTGTTGTGAGTTTATTTTCCTGTAATAATGAATACCAATTAGCTAAGGTTAAGACATTGTCAGCTATACGATATGGTCATTATTTGAACTTGCTAGTCAGCTAACTTAACGATAGCTAGCTAGATAACAAGCTAGAAACGAACCAAAACAATGTTTAGAAAGCTGCTTTTAGTTGCCTGGTTTGCTAGATTGACATATACTAAATTCATTTTTAAACGGATGGGTTTATTGGTATTAAAATACACCAGTTATGCTATTTTGGACCCCCAGGCTTCTGATGTCATGCAGCTTGTCATTTTTGTGTTTATACTTTTTCATAACGACAACCACAAGTTTGATGTCGGACGACAATAGAATGTTCATGATGTCACTGCGACAAATGTCCACAGAAACGTCAATAGACGTAATATAAACCAGCCTTTAGTCTTGAAATCTTTAGTTGTTTGATTAGCACATGGCCTCACATGTGAATCCTTAAAGAGATGGGTGGGGCTAAGGCTTAAGAGGGTATGAACAATGCTGAATGGGTGTAGACAAAGAAAAGCTCTGCTGTATGTGTACCAAAACATTCAAGGGACATTTTCTCAAAGTGGGGTTACAAGTTTATCAACTTTCAAAGCAGAATTACTTTCCCATTGTTCCTCAACTGTAGTGTATGATATACACTTTTCTAGCTCTGAGTCTCTACTTTTATCCAAAAACACAATTTCAAATTTTGCTACATAAGACCGAATTGAGCCGGTCAGTCACATATGTGTTGATATATCTCAGATGCTTGTGTTGTCCTCCGTGTTTGTTTGTTCTTTTGTGTCGCGAAGTGATGATATCAGACAACAGTGTGTCACGGAGAGAGTAAAATAACAAACACTCGAGGGCAATGAAATCCGATCTGACCGATCAGACACGTTGCAAGGCCAGGTATCAGATTTTAGCTGATTTCAAAACACATATGAATGTGATACAAATCTTATTTGAGCATGTGCTTTTTGGCTGTTAAGACCTCACGAAAAGTATTGAATTTGTATCAGATATGTGAAAAAAATCGGATTTGGGTTACTTCAAACTGCTAGTCTGAACAAGGCAAAAGTTAACAAAGCACATCAAGGGAAAAGTTAACAAATAACTCACTTAACTGGTTAGTCAGCTAGTGTGATGACTGGATGCGTATCTATGTCGCATACAGGATCTCTGCCAAGCTGATGGAAATGGAAACGCCACCCTGATCTTATGGGCAGGGTGCAGCTTGTGCACTTCTTCCACATTCCAGACCATTCTATGACAGGCTCAGGCACATTCAAGCGCTGCAGCACACAGCAAACTACCTAGGCTGCGGTTACTGTACTATATTGTGGTCGGCACTTGGCAATGTTGAAAACACAAAAATGCTACGGTCATTTTAGTAAACAAATAATGAATCATTAGCTAGCTTAAGTCATTCCAGTAAATTAGTTCATGATGGATCTTTTATCAGTGATTATCTAACAAAGTAAATTTAGCCACTAGCTTAACTCCCAACTATGTTGCAAATGTAAAGTGCAAGCCATGCCTATTGATCATTATCACATGTGGATACTCAAAGACATTACAATATGTATATTTCTTGAATAAATAGGCAGGTGCATCATAGTTCTTGTATTAGGTAATGGTCTATTGGTTTATATATATATATTTATAATTCTTATTTTTCAAAGTTATTTCTATGGCCTTTGTAGCATTGCAGATTCATCGACTTACGTCAAATTCCATTGTTGCTTAATAGAATGTTGAAATTAATTTCAAACCAAAATATTATTATTTAGGTGTTACATGTTTATAAATATAAACTGGAAAACAATAACATGATGCCTTCTCCAGAACCACTTGTTTCAGATATTTCCTGTAAATGTATTTTCCAAAGATACAGCGCTGAAGGGTAGAGATTGAGGTAGGCCATACTAGACAAAGAGCAGTTGCCCAAGATGAGCCAACAAAAACATTTATTTTGCCAGTTTGCCATATTGAGTTAGACATGTAGGCCAACAATATGAATGATACATTACAAGATTTGATGAACATAAGGCCAAAATATATATTGTTGAGGTTTTACTGCTCTTACCTTTGTCTCTGAATGATGCAGTGTCCGTTATTTCATCCTTCAAATGTCTGCACTGGGATATAAATGTGAAAGTGAAACTTGAAGCAAAACATGTTCTTACCTGTTAAAGGGGAGTTGTGGAGTTTTGTGGAGTTGTGGAGAGACTGCAATCTACATGTTGAATATGTTTCCCAAACCACTAACTTCAGCATTTGTAATCAGAATAACAATAAGACTGAATGTTCTCCACCTGGCAAATTGCATACCCAAGTCAGCTCAGTGAATTAAACCCAGCTCATTTAGCCATTAACAAGTCATCTCAGTGAATTAAACCCAGCTCATGTAGCCATTAAATACCTTGCAGTTAGAAAAAAATCTCATACCAAACATTCTGCAACTTTCCAGTTAAGTCTTTTGGAAAACATTGTTCAACTAAAACATTTTTTATTTTAAAACTCAAATAGTTTTTAACGTATAATTCAAATAAATGTTATATTTGATTGATATTGGGCATTTACTGTACACATCTCCAATCCCACATCAAATGAATTAGCTACATTACTTGGTTTGATGTTACTCTGAAGTGATTTGAGCAGGCTAGGTAGATCTAGGTAGGCCCTTCATACCCACAACAAAACGGTAAAGACAGAATGCCAAAATGTCTCCAGGTATATCAAGACTGTAAACTCACCTTCACAATGAAATGCTTCCTCCACAAGGTGGCACCAGTAACCAGAGAAACCTGGGTAGGTGTGCAGAAGGTTTTTTGTGGCAAAATAACTGTTTCTTGCGTAATAGGGAATAGTTATTGTATGATAAGCAATACCTTTCTGTGGCTTTATCTGGAAAACAACTGTATGTTTTTAAATACATTTTTCAAATGTTTGTCTATACATCCTTGGAGTAAAATGTTGTGACTGTTGACTCCTAAAGAATGCTTATATTGCCTCAGACACCAATCAGTTTAGTCATCTACCAAATTCAATATGTTGGTGCCTGTATTTTGTTAAATCTGCCCAAAAGTTGAATGAACAATATTTACTTTTTGAGGAACAGAGATAAACTACTATGGATAGAGTAGAGAATATTTGGAATCAATTTCACGCTTCTGTAAAGACTAATTGCTCTGAATTATGCTATTACGATATTATTATGATAAGCTTCAAGCATCTCACACTGGAACACATTTGTAATTAATCATCATTGTTGTTGTATTTTGTAGTAATTATTGGCTGGTAATGAATTGTCGTCTTAAATACAGTATAATGGGAAATGCTTGAAGATGGAAATATAGCTATCCAGCAGGGTGTGTGTACCACATAGGAATTCCACTGCCAGAGAGGAAGTAGAAGGTGAGGGAAACTCCAGAGTGCATTCCTTTGTGACATCACACCAGAGAGGGAGCAATAGAGCTAATGTTGCTCCATCTCTGCTGGAATGTCAAGATGGAATGTGTTGCATTGATCATTCAGTGTGTTGTTCCTTCTTTGAGATGATTGATATTGCCTACATCTGTGTGTCATTGAGTTATATGCCCCAAACAAGATGGGGCCTAGTCTTAGTTTTTGCCGTGCTGTAACTATAACCAGTGTGTGTGTGTGTGTGTGTGTGTGTGTGTGTGTGTTCATGCAGGTTTGCGTCCGTGTACAGCATATAAAGAGGAGATGAACACAGTGACACACTGATTAGCCCTACACCAGCCAAACACAACATGTCTTTAACAAAACAACAAATCTAGGTATCTTGTAAAACATGAGTAAATACTGCATGTTGGATAAACCTCTATGTAGTGTTATTATATAATGGTCCATCCCTACTACGGTGGACCCGAGATTTGAACCCACGCCGCAACGCCACCTACTCCAGGAACACTGTCAATACCACTGATACAGAAAACACAAGGCATTTCTAGGTCGGGACTGACAGTAGCCTACAGATTTCAGGAAGGCAGTATTGATATTAACCAAACCATCTGCTACAGTATTTCAATGATAAAAGTAGAATGTTATGGATATACATTATACATTGAGAATGATATGGAGATAGTACCCAGAGTTACATATGAAACAGCCAGGGGAGGTTGTTACACATATGGGCTCTGTTTATGAGAACAGAGAGTGAGAGGAGAAAGTATAGAAGAAGTAATGTGATGGAAGAAGAGCTGTGAGTTAGACTGTGGGTTGAAGAAGGGTTGTGAGTTAGGCTGTGGGTTGAAGAAGGGTTGTGCGTTAGGCCGTGGGTTGAAGAAGGGTTGTGCGTTAGGCCGTGGGTTGAAGAAGAGTTGTGTGTTAGACTGTGGGTGTGAGAAGGGAGACAAGTCAGCAATTAAAGATATAAAGCCACATCCATATTCATCTAAAATGTTTTCCTCTGAGTTTTTACAAGTGTTCGATTCCTAAACATTGTGGTGCCTCACAGCAGGCTAGGAAACGCATAACAGTGTAGGAAGGTCCCATGGAGATTTTCCCATATTATTGCTAGTGCTTTTCAAATCTATTTTCGCTCATAAACATTCGCTGCAGCAGTGGGGGAAAGCAGCCTAATTGGTTTTGGTGGTGTTTTTTTCAGTGCACTTCCTTCAGTGTTTTGAGGGCAGTAAAGGGATAGTGTTCTCCAAAATCAAAGATTATCCAATGTTTTCAGACCAAAATAGTAACCTAATGGTGAGATGAGTTCCCTGTCCCACACAATCTATTGTGTAGGTCCAACTCAAATGAATGAGAAAGATATGCACCGTCCGAAATGACCACGTTTCAGCTATTCTCTTCTTTATGTATCAAAAGGTAAAAAATAATAATGACAATAACCTCTAGTAACATCAACCATGTCCACCGTGTGGATTGGCGGAGGATCCAACCAGTTCTGAAGACGGTGTGTGTCATGACTCAACCGTCACATTGTCCAATGGGAGCGCTGCTGTTCTAACAGACAGTTCTGATGAGGGCTGTCAGGAGAACTGATCAGACTTGACTGTGCACTTCTTTCATTCATTAGCTGCGTGGCACACAGTCTTTCAAACACAATCAAGCTGTGAGTAACATTGAGGCGCTGTGACAGCCCTTGTCATCGATCTATCCCACTTCAGTATGCCTGCCTGCCAACGATGGCCAACTCAGGGTAACAGTAACACACTGCTATCAGATAGTGTAGAGAGAAGAAGAGAGAGAGGGAAGAAAGTGTGTGTGCGTGTGTGCGTGTGTGCGTGCAGTGCGGTGTGTGTGTGTGTGTGTGTGTGTGTGTATGTGTGTGTGTGTGTGCGTGTGTGCATGTGTAACCAATAATTTAGCTGGTTGTTATTCACTGGGCAACCCCACTCAAGTGTTGTGGTGCAGATTCTAGCTGACTTGCCGTGGTCGTTCCTCCCTAAGGCATGGCCTTGGAGGCTTGAGAAGACCTAGCGTTAGCCCGGGGTGCTGAGTCAGCATTGGGGCTGCGTTTGTGCTGACTTTACTTCTGCGAGTCCTCAGCACTCCAGGAGACCCTATAGGAATATAATTAGCTCAAACAGGGCTAGCTAGGTTTGGTAATGAGGCAGTGAATGAACTGAAAGGCTTTAGCTCAGAGATAACACAGTGTTTTTAACCGCAGGATACCTGGGTTTTCAAACCCTGGTCGGTCACATTAACCAACTGAAAATAGCCTCGTACCACGTTCATCAAAAGGCAATATTAACTTAAACCTGAGCTGAACAGTGTGTGTCTGAATGTTTCTGCAGTTTAATATGCAGTACTGTACATTTACATTCAGTACACGAATGAGTTGAGAGTAGCGGATCGAGGGAATCTGTTCATCAAAGTTTAATACAAGATAGAATCCCATTGCCTCAACAAGAGGATGTGAACAACGTTTCTTGGTTCACTTGTCAAGATGCTGATTCAATCTCAAATGTTAAAAATTTTTGGGTGAAGGATCCCAACAGATACAGAATGAGAATGTCAATGTGGACAGAGAGTAGAGTTTTCTCTGTGCTTTACAGTAGCTGTCTCAGCCTGTCAACAACACAGCTATAGTCTGACAGCAGATGTTAGACTGCTGAACTATCTGTCTCCCAATGCTCCATCAAAAGTAACAGAAGTGTCAACACGGGGGATAGACATTAACGTTGCCCAATTGCCCGAGGCAGGTAAACTGAACAGTCGGGTAGGCGGACTCTGCTCTGAAGACTACCATTCATTCGTGTTGACTCTCGTGTTCCATTTGTTCATGTGCATTTAGCGACTCACAAAAAATATGAAGAAATGCAGAGCAATGTGAGCAATCACGGTTGTAAACCGTGAAACAGGAATGCACCGATGGAGGGAGGCAAACTGATCTGTACTGTACACGCATTCAAAAGTATTCAGAACAGTTATTTTGTTCGTTTCTGTGTTTTTATAGTCTGTTCAGATACATGTTACCCATGCACAAAGCTCAGCACCAGATGTCATGATCAACTACCAGATTCTTGCCAGATGTCCCGCTAACAACATTCTTGACGTTGACCAACTGTCAGAGGATTTAACTTTCTTTTTAACAGGTGTGTCCTAAACAGTCGTGCAACTGTGGCCCCTGCCCCCCCATGTAGCCTGCAACGTGGCAGCAAAAATACATTTCCATTCAACAATGGGTAAGAAAGTTATATTCAATGTTATACTGAATAGCAGTTCTGAACAGCGTGGGGTTTGAGGTCTGATAAAATATCACACGGTGTGACAGGTCCCAAGAGAATGACAGAACATGAATCAGCCTGCCCTGAATGGAGGAGCACTCTGAAACTATCAACGTCTCAACTTCCATTGAGGCAGCTGCCAAGAAGATGATTATTTTCAAGATTCGATTTAAGATGGAGCTCCAGCTCGCTGCCTTTTGAAATCTATAAAAGATGAACTCAGTTCTTTTCATCTGTGACATGTGGGAGAGGAGGAGTGAGAGACAAGAGGGAAAGAAAGAGGGAGAGAGAGGCACAGAAAATAATAATAGATTTTGGTTCTGAAATTCCCATACTAACCCTTACAGGATGACATGTAAGGTAACTTTAAAGTACCGGGTTCAAATAGTATGTGATTCTTTTTTTAAATACTTAAAAATACTTTAGCCTGGCTTAATGGAATCCAGTAGAATAGTTCCAAAAACTGCAAACCCATCTGCTGGCACTCCAGGCAGGCTCAATCAAATGCTCAAAATATTAAAAACAAAAATCTAATACTATTTGAAACCATGGTTTGCTGTACGCACGCCAAACTCTTTGAAAGAGTATGCTAAGGATGGTATGTCGTATGGTATTTAGATACATAGTGCAGTCAAGTGGATGCAGGATAACTTTGTCATTTTTATCATAAACATTTTCTCTGCAGAACTCATTGTCCCCTTATCACCTTTTACACAGAACTCATTGTCCCCTTATCACCTTTTACACAGAACTCATTGTCCCCTTATCACCTTTTACACAGAACTCATTGTCCCCTTATCACCTTTTACACAGAACTCATTGTCCCCTTATCACCTTTTACACAGAACTCATTGTCCCCTTATCACCTTTTACACGGAACTCATTGTCCCCTTATCACCTTTTACACTGTCACGGTTTCGGCCGAGGCTGCTCCTCCTCCTGGTTGGGGCAGGCTTCGGCGGTCGTCGTCCCCGGAGTACTAGCTGCCACCGATCTATGTTTCATGTTCGTTTGGTTTTGTCTTGATGTTGTACACCTGTGTCTAGTTAGTCCTCGTTAGTGTCCTATTTAGTTCTCGTTGTGTGTGCCTGTGTTTGTGTGTGATTGTTCTTCTGTTTTGGTGTTGGAGCTACGTACAGTGGGGAAAAAAAGTATTTAGTCAGCCACCAATTGTGCAAGTTCTCCCACTTAAAAAGATGAGAGAGGCCTGTAATTTTCATCATAGGTATTTTTTGACCCCACGGGGTGAGCTCTTGCGTGGAGCCCCAGATCGAGGGAGATTATCAGTGGTCTTATATGTCTTCCATTTCCTAATAATTGCTCCCACAGTTGATTTCTTCAAACCAAGCTGCTTACCTATTGCAGATTCAGTCTTCCCAGCCTGGTGCAGGTCTACAATTTTGTTTCTGGTGTCCTTTGATAGCTCTTTGGTCTTGGCCATAGTGGAGTTTGGAGTGGAGACTGTGAGGTTGTGGACAGGTGTCTTTATACTGGATAACAAGTTCAAACAGGTGCCATTAATACAGGTAACGAGTGGAGGACAGAGGGAGCCTCTTAAAGAAGAAGTTACAGGTCTGTGAGAGCCAGAAATCTTGCTTGTTTGTAGGTGACCAAATACTTATTTTCCACCATAATTTGCAAATAAATTCATAAAAAATCCTACAATGTGATTTTCTGGAATTTCTTTTCTCAATTTGTCTGTCATAGTTGACGTGTACCTATGATGAAAATTACAGTCCTCTCTCATCTTTTTAAGTGGGAGAACTTGCACAATTGGTGGCTGACTAAATACTTTTTTTCCCCACTGTACTTCCCTCCAGTGTTTGGAGAGGTTTTCGCACATGTTAGTGCGCCGTTTGTTTGACGCCTGTGTGCGCCGTTATTTCGCCTCCGGGCTTATTGTGCTTATTTTCTACGTGAATATTTCACTAAAGTCTTTTGGACTGAGCTTCTGCGTCCTGCGCTTGATTCCTGCACCACACCCACCTTCAGCACCCCGTGACAGAATCACACACCAGAATGGAATCAGCAGGATCTACAGTCGCGCCTGAGTCGCTCGAGGAGCATGTCCGCGGCCAGGATGACCAGATACGACAACTAGGGACCGCTCTACAGGACGTCATCAACACCCTGCACCGATGGGAGGCCAGAGGGGTACCCACACCTCCACCTACCCTGCCAACCCCATCGGTCGGTCCACCAGTCCCAGGTCCGGAACCCAGGGGGATTCGGCTCTCGCTCCCGAGGGCGTATGACGGAACAGCTGCCGGGTGTCAGGGGTTCCTCCTGCAGGTGGAGCTCTACCTGGCCACTGTACACCCGGTGCCCTCGGGACACGGGCGTTTCGCTCTCATCTCCTGTCTCACGGACAAGGCGTTGGAATGGGCCAACGCCGAGTGAGAGGAAGATGGACGCCACCCACCATCTCCTACGCCGAGTTCTCCCGTCGCTTCAGGCCGTGTTCGACCATCCACCTGAGGGCAAAGCGGCGGGGAGCGTCTAGTCCCACCTGAGACAGGGGGAGGAGGAGCGCACAGGCGTTTGCGCTGGAGTTCCCGGACTCTAGTGGCGGACGAGGGTGGAATGAGCGGGCCCTCATCGACCATTTTCGATGTAGCCTACGGGAGGACGTTCAACGTGAGTTGGCCTGCAGGGATACCCATCTCACCTTCGACCAGTTGGTCGATATGTCCATCCGTCTGGACACCCTGCTGGCCACCCGTGGGACGTCCCGGGGGGTCCGTCCATTCCGCCCTCCGGCACCTCCGAGCCGAGCCCTATGGAGCTTGGGGGTGCCGGCGCTAGAGAAAGGAGGAGGAGGAGCCCGAGGGGGCCTGTCTCCTGCACCAAGTGCGGTCGTGGAGGGCACACTGCGGCCAGGTGCTGGGGGAGGGTTCTCGGGGAGAAGACAACAGGCCACGCACTGGGGAGCCCTCCCAGGTGAGTAGACGCCCCACTTCCCAGAGGTCTCTGTTGCGCACTTTTGTATACCTGTTTGTTTTCCACAGGTTGCACCTCATTCCCAGCATAAGGCGCTAGTAGATTCAGGCGCAGCTGGGAATTTTGTTGATCGAGTTTTGTTTAGATTTAGGATCCCTCTCCTACCTGTTGACAAACCTTTTCCCGTTCATGCCTTAGATAGCCGCCCGTTGGGGTCGGGGGTTGATTAGGGAGATCACAGCACCACTTAGGATGTGTGCGCAGGGGGTCATGAAGAGACTATACAGCTGTATCTGATCGACTCTCCTGCGTACCCAGTGGTGCTGGGAATTCCCCTGGTTAAGCACCCATAACCCTGCTATTTCGTGGCAACAGAGGGCTCTCGATGGGTGGTCTGCTCAGTGCGAGGGGCGATGTCTGGGTGTTTCCGTGGGGGCGACTTCGGTGGAAAGTCCAAACCAAGTGCCCGCACTGCACATTCCCGCCTGAATATGGGGATTTAGCTCTCGTGTTTAGTAAAACTAGGGCGCGCAGTTGCCTCCTCATAGACAGGGGGATTGTGCGATTGATCTCCAGGCAGGAGCAGCGCTCCCACGGAGCCACGTGTATCCTTTGTCTCAAGAGGAGAGAAAAGCTATGGAGACTTACATAGCCGAATCTTTGAGACAGGGATACATTCGGTGCGCCTGCAGTGGTCAGCGGATGCGGACAGGGCCTTTAGGAGACTGAAGGACCTGTTTACGTCGGCTCCGGTGCTGGCGCATCCGGATCCCGCATTACCCTTTCAGGTTGAGGTGGACGCGTCTGAGGCTGGTATAGGGGGCCGTTCTCTCTCAGCGGTCCGGCACGCCACCTAAACTCCGCCCCTGTGCTTTTTTACTCAAAAAAGCTCAGCCCGGCGGAGCGTAACTATGACGTTGGGGACAGGGAGCCGTTAGCTGTAGTTCAGGCCCTTAAGGTGTGGAGGTATTGGCTTGAGGGGCTCAACACCCTTTCCTCATTTTGACTGACCATCGGAACCTGGAGTGCATCCGGGCAGCGAGGAGACTGGACCCTCGCCAGGCTCGATGGAGTGTTTCTCACCAGGTTCGTATTTAAAATCACGTACATCCCTGGGTCCCAGAATGGTAAGGCAGATCGCTGTCCCGGTGGTATGACACGGAGGAGAGGTCCGTTGAGCCTACTCCCATACCAGGAGTCTTGCCTTGTGGCACCAGTGGTGTGGGAGGTCGATGCCGAAATCGAGCGAGCGTTGCGTACCGACCCCAGCCCTCCACAGTGTCCTGAGGGTCGGAAGATGCGTTCCGCTCGAGTTCGGGATCGACTCATTTACTGGGCTCACCACGTCACCCTCCTCTGGACATCCGGGTATTGGCCGGACAGTGCATTGTCTTAGCACTAAATACTGGTGGCCCACGTTGGCCAGGGATGTGAGGGTTTATGTCTCCTCCTGCTCGGTGTGCGCCCAGTGTAAGGCGCCCAGACACCTGCCCAGGGGTAAGTTACAACCCCTGCCCGTTCCACAACGACCATGGTCCCACCTCTCGGTGGATTTTGTGACAGACCTTCCCCTCTCTCAGGGAATACCACCATCCTGGTGCGTTGTGGACCGGTTCTCTAAGGCCTGTCGTCTTCTCCCTATGTCGGGTCTGCCTACTGCCCTACAAACCGCAGAGGCCCTATTTACCCACGTCTTCCGGCATTACGGGGTACCCGAGGATATAGTGTCTGATCGAGGCCCCCAGTTTACCTCCCGAGTATGGAGAGCGTTCATGGAGCGTTTGGGGGTCTCGGTTAGCCTACCTCAGGGTACCACCCGGAGAATGTAACGGGCAGGTAGAACGTGTCAACCAGGATGTGGGTAGGTTTCTGAGGTCGTATTGCCAGGACCGGCCTGAGGAGTGGGCTCGGTACATTCCCTGGGCCGAGATGGCCCAGAACTCTCTCCGCCACTCCTCTACCAACCTAACCCCCTTCCAATGTGTGTTAGGATACCAGCCGGTTCTGGCACCTTGGCAGCAGAGCCAGATCGAGGCCCCTGCGGTGGATGATTGGATGAGGCGCTCGGAGGAGACGTGGGAACGCTGCCCACGTCCACCTGCAGCGGGCCCTCCGTCGTCGCAGGCGAGCGCCGATCTCCACCGCAGTGAGGGGCCGGTGTACGCACCCGGAGATCGAGTCTGGCTCTCTACCAGAAACCTACCCCTCCGCCTGCCCTGCCGGAAGCTGGGTCGGCGGTTTGTGGGGCCTTTTTTAAAGTCCTGAGAAGATTGAACGAGGTGTGTTATAGGTTAAATCTACCTGTTGAATATAAGAATATTAACCCCTGCGTTCCATGTGTCTCTTCTCAGGCCGGTGGTAGCTGGTCCACTCCAGGAAGGTGAGATAGGAGAGACTCCTCCGCCCCCACTGGACATCGAGGGGCTCCAGGCGACACCGTTCGATCCATCTTGGACTCAAGACGCCGGATGGGGGGTCTCCAGTATCTCGTGGAGTGGGAGGGGTACGGCCCGGAGGAGCGGTGCTGGGTGCCGCGGAGGGACATCCTAGACCCATCTCTCCTGCGTACCTCCCTCCAGTGTTTGGAGAGGTTTTCGCACATGTTAGTGCGCCGTTTGTTTGACGCCTGTGTGTGCCGTTATTTCGCCTCCGGGCTTATTGTGCTTATTTTCTACGTGAATACTTCACTAAAGTCTTTTGGACTGAGCTTCTGCGTCCTGCGCTTGATTCCTGCACCACACCCACCTTCAGCACCCCGTGACATACACGGAACTCATTGTCCCCTTATCACCTTTTACACTGAACTCATTGTCTCTCTCTGTTCTGGTAACATGACACACTGGTACTTTATGGGCTTGTTGTGAAGAGAATGACTGAATTACTGCATTACTGAATTACTGCATTACTGAATTACTGCATTACTGAATGTACCAGATTTTCAAAGCTACTAGTTTTTGTTATTCGGAAAGTATTCAGAACCCTTGACTTTTTCCACATTTTGTTACATTACAGCCTTATTCTAAAATTGATTTAAATGTTTTTTTTCCCTCTTCAATCTACACACAATACCCCATAATGACTTAGCAAAAACAGGTTTTTAGAAATGTTTGCAAATGTATTAAAAATACATAACGGAAATATCACATTTATATAAGTATTCAGACCCTTTACTCAGTACTTTGTTGAAGCACCTTTGGCAGCGATTACAGCCTCGAGTCTTCTTGGGTATGACGCTACAAGCTTGGCACACCTGTATTTGGGGAGTTTCTCCCATTCTTCTCTGCAGATCCTCTCAAGCTCTGTCAGGTTGGATGGGGAGTGTCACTGCACAGCTATTATCAGGTCTCTCCAGAGATGTTAGATCGGGTTCAAGTCCGGCTCTGGCTGGGCCTCTCAAGGACATTCAGAGACTTGTCCCGAAGCCACTCCTGCGTCGTCTTGGCTGTGTGCTTAGGTTCATTGTACTGTTGGAAGGTGAACCTTCGCCCCAGTCTGAGGTCCTGAAAGCTCTGGAGCAGGTTTTCATCAAGGATCTCTCTGTACTTTGCTCCGTTCATCTTTCCCTCGATCCTGACTAGTCTCCCAGCCCATGCCACTGAAAAACACCCCTACAGCATGATGCTGCCACCACCATACTTCACCGTAGGGATGGTGCCAGGTTTCCTTCAATCATGACGCTTGGCATTCAGGCCAAAGAGTTCAATCTTGGTTTCATCAGACCAGAGAATCTTGTTTCTCATGGTCTGAGAGTCCTTTAGGTGCCTTTTTGGCAAACTCCAAGCGGGCTGTCATATGCCTTTTACTGAGGAGTGGCTTCCGTCTGGCCACTCTACCATAAAGGCCTGATTGGTGGAGTGCTGCAGAGATGGTTGTCCTTCTGGAAGGTTCTCCCATCTCCACACAGGAACTCTGGAGCTCTGGCAGGCAGAGTGACCATTGGGTTCTTGGTCACATCCCTGACCTAGGCCCTTCTCCCCCGATTGCTCAGTTTGGCCGGGCGGCCAGCTCTAGGAAGAGTCTTGGTGGTTCCAAACTTATTCCATTAAAGAATGATGGAGGCCACAGTGTTCTTGGGGACATTCAATGCTGCAGACATTTTTTGGTACCCTTCCCCAGATCTGTGCCTCGACACAATCCTGTCTCTGAGCTCTACGGACAATTCCTTCGACCTCATGGCTTGGTTTTTGCTCTGACATGCACTGTCAACTGTGGGACCTTATATAGACAGGTGTGTGCCTTTCCAAATCATGTCCAATCAATTGAATGTACCACAGGTGGACTCCAATGAAGTTGTACAAACATTTCAAGGATGATCAATGGAAACAGGATGCACCTGAGCTCAATTTCGAGTCTCATAGCAAAGGGTCTGAATACCTATGTAAAAGAGGTATTTCTGTTTGCTAAAATGTCAAAAAACTTGTTTTCACTTTGTCATTATGAGGTATTTTGTGTAGATTGATGAGACAAAAAACTATTTAATCCATTTTAGAATAAGGCTGTTATTTAACGAACTTTGGAAAAGGTCAAGGGGTCTGAATACTTTCCGAATGCACTGTATTTCACCTCTCTCTGATCATTTTTATTGTATATTAATTGTATAGGTGTCACGCCCTGGCCTATATAACTCTAGCTAGTTTGGTCAGGGTGTGAATATCTATGTTTGTATTTCTATGTTTGGCCGGGTGTGATTCCCAATCAGGAGGCAGCTGTCGCTCGTTGTCTCTGATTGGGGATCATGCCTGAGCAGCCAGTTTTCCTGCCTGTGTTGTGGGTTTTTGTTTGTGTTCGGTTAGTGTGGCTTGTTAGTGTTAGCCTTCCGACGTCACGTTTTGTTGTTTTTGTATGTTTATTAAGTTCAATAAACATGGAGGCATTTCACGCTGCGTTTTGGTCCTCAACAAACGTGACAGAAAAACCCACCACCAATGGACCAAGCAGCGTGCCCAGGAGGAGCAGAGAGGATGGACCTGGCGGGAGATGAGAGATGATCTGGCAAGGAAGATGGAGGCCCTGAAAGGGATCAGGGTGGAGAAGGAGAGACAGCCCCAATAATTTTTTTTGGGGGGCTAAAAGGGTGGTCGGGGAGCGACAGAGAGGAGCCCCGACCACTGCACTCGTGGGGGCTCAAAGAGGAGTCCTCACTGGAGGAGGACGGGACGCGGAGTGTAAAGGACGGAGACAGTCATAGACCTCCAGCGCCGGTTCCCAGTCCGGTACACCCCGTACCTGCTCTCCGCACCAAGCCAGTGGTGCGTGTTCCCAGTCTGGCCCGGCCATGTTCCTGCTCCCTGCACCAAGCCAGTGGTGCGTGTTCCCAGTGTGGCCCGGCCTGTTCCTGCTCCCCGCACCAAGCCAGTGTTGCGTGTTCCCAGTCTGGCCCGGCCTGTTCCTGCTCCCCGCACCAAGCCAGTGGTGCGCGTCGCCAGTCCGGCCCGGTCTGTTCCTGCTCCTCGCACCAAGGCCAGTGGTGCGCGTCGCCAGTCGGCCCGGCCTGTTCCTGCTCCTCGTACCAAGCCAGTGGTGCGGTGCGCCAGTCGGCCCGTTCCTGCTCGTCGCGCAAGCCAGTGGGGCGCGTCGCCAGTCCGCACGGCCCGTGCCCGTTCCACGGGTGCCTGGTTCGGCACCGGTCAGCGGACTCCATTCCGGGCCAGAGCAGTCCGCTCCACCGGTGCCTGATCCAGCTCTGGTCAGCGGCTCCACTCCCGAGCCGGGCCGCCACCGAGGCTGGAGGCCACCCGGACCCTCCCTATTCAGTCAAGTTTGTGTGGCCAGAGTCCGCACCTTTGGGGGTACTGTCACGCCCTGGCCTATAGAACTCTAGCTAGTCAGGTGTGAATATCTATGTTTGTTGTCTATGTTTGGCGGGTGTGGTTCCCAATCAGAGGCAGCTGTCGCTCGTTGTCTCTGATTGGGGATCATACTTAGGCAGCCAGTTTTCCTGCCTGTGTTGTGGGTTTTTGTTTGTGTTCGGTTAGTGTGGCTTGTTGGTGTTAGCCTTCCGACGTCACGTTTCGTTGTTTTTGTATGTTTATTAAGTT
This sequence comes from Coregonus clupeaformis, assembly GCF_020615455.1. Taxonomy (NCBI): domain Eukaryota; kingdom Metazoa; phylum Chordata; class Actinopteri; order Salmoniformes; family Salmonidae; genus Coregonus; species Coregonus clupeaformis. Next base: position 5,910,042 of record NC_059205.1, on the reverse strand, counting down.
CAATAAACATGGAGGCATTTCACGCTGCGTTTTGGTCCTTCCCGTTCATCAAACGAAACGTGACAATAGGTTGTGTCTGTTAGTGTTTTAGTACATTTGCAACATTTTAATATTAAAATAATCATTCTAGTTGTACTCACTACTCAGCTTGCAGTTGCTACTTTAACACAGTGAACAACATTGAAAACATTCTCTCTTTTCAGTGTGGGTGTACTTTGTTTAATCACCTCGTATCTAGGCCAATGCAAAGAAAGTTTCATCCAACTTCTACAGAACTTAAATTAATCAAGATCTTAAGAACTCTTAAGTGCTCTTCAGGGTTGAGCAGAGCTCTGTGCATCTCTACTAACGTGTCCTGGGGCACAATGTGTTTCTTATAGAACTTTAAACACTCTTTCCCCATTAACTTCTGCATAATGGTGAAAGAATCGCAGTTAAGTGATATCTTTCCCTTCCCTGATGAAAATGTCCCATAACATAAATATATATGCATGTTTGTACATAAAGACCTTGCTTTGTACACATTTAAAAGGTATGGATGGCAAAACCATAAAAATAAAATGGGGACATCCGTTCTATAAATTCTATTACTATGGGCAACATAAGGCTAGGTGGCCAAATTATATCTCAAGGCCTTTGCATACTAATTTACCAAAGCCAATATTTTTGACACTAGGAAATCCACACCGCTGTCCTTCTCTCTTGTGTAATAAACTAGTGTAATTTAAGAGTCCCTAAGGCATGACAGCTAATTCCACTCACTCTGATACTGTATTGATTCACAGACTGTCTACTCCTACCTGATTTACATTGAAAATAGCAATCTCTCTGGGTTGGAATGAACACGTTTTTCCAAATGAAAAACCAGGGGACACTTTTCTCAACAATAGAGAAAAGAACATTGAGATATTTATATTTTGTATACTCATACAAATTCATGGCTTTGTGTAAGTGTTATTTCAGAATGTTGGCAACTTAATTGTTTACTTAGTTCAGTATCATTTTGAGTGCTGCAATGTCAACATGCTGGTGAGACACACTGTCACTCTAATCACAACACAAACACAAGGTCAAATCTCTCAGAGACACCCTTGTGAATGCCTAGTCTTTAGCTCAGAGGGCTAACACATTCTTGTGGCGCTGCACAGGAGACCCGGGGTTTCGAACCAGGTTAATGTGAGAGCAGACTAAAAGCTCTGACCAGATGGGCGGCCATATCGACAGAGTAATGAAACAGATGGATACAGTCCGGACACCTATCTGAACCCTCTCTGAATCAACCATTCTCCTCACATAGGGCCTGATTCAGACTTGAGGTAAGTAGACTTAACATGGACTTAAGTCCATGTTAAGTCAACTTCTCTCAAGTCCGAATCGGGGCCCATACCGACTGAACAAGGAGGATAGAGTGGTGCCCAAGTGTCCTATTGTCATATTACTGTATATAATGCATAGAATGTAAGGCTCTTGGTATTGTATCAATAAAAAGCAAAGACATTTCGGCAACACTTCATTTTACGGTCCTGTATCCACTGGTTATTGCCTGGTATTTACTAGGAAATTACTGTATATGGCAACGATGGATCCTTTGATCCTAAACGTATTATTGCCTTAGCGGTGTCTGGTTCTGTGGACAACACTGGAGAAAGGAGGACGGAGAAAGGAGGACGGAGAAAGGAGGACGGAGAAAGGAGGACGGAGAAAGGGGGACGGAGAAAGGGGGACGGAGAAAGGGAGAAAGGAGGACGGAGAAAGGAGGACGGAGAAAGGAGGACGGAGAAAGGAGGACGGAGAAAGGAGGAAAAGTGATGGAGAAAAAGAGGGCATGATATCTCAAAAACCAAAACCAAAACAAAATGGCAGACATTGTGGCTCCCTATAAGACCAGATGTGCCTCCCTCTTCCATAGATACATGGCCATTGATGTGGTGTCAGACAGCTTATGAGCCCTGCTTGGCAGATGTGCTACTGTTTATCTATCTGTCTATTTCCTAGGAGCCCTGCCAAGCAGTACCAGAGAATGACCATGTGCGCTGAACAGAAAGCGACTATCAATGACAGAGGACATTTCTATCATGCTCCCTTCATAATGACAGTGTTGGCTGCTGTCCCTGGTGCTGAAATCAGCCTCCAGCTCTTGGTTTGTTATAAAGTTGACGAATGGGGCAAGAGGTATGTAACCACTCTCATATTCATAGATGGAGCTATGGAAACAAGGACAGTCCGAAGGTCAGTGTGATAGTTTTAATCATATTTCGAAGCTATACACTGTTTGTTTAGCCTCCAAAGACATTGGTTCCAAACAATGGAGTTGGCTAACACAAACCACCCTATTTGGCACGTATATGTATACATTTGGCTTGAGTCTAGTACAGCTCCAGATTCAGGAATAAATAACTACAATGAACAACACAATAAAGTTGAGAACTACAGGCTACCAGTGCAGTGGATGAATAAAAAAACGGGGCCGATCCTTATCACATGACCAGCTAGCGGCAGAGTGAACTAGAGCGCGCGCGAGGGAGGCAGAGTTCTCCGGTACACAAACCTACACACCGCCATCCCCCCTCTGCTTTACGCCCAATTTCTTTTTTAATTGACAACAATTTCTCCCACTCGGTGAGTACCTTCTTCATGGTATTTTCCTAAGCATAATCTAATCCTCTTTTCCTCCTTGTCTTGGTGTTCAGAGATGAGAAATGTTGGTTTTACTGGTGTGTTCTAATTTTCTGAATGCAATGATTCTAATGTTGGATGCACAGAATTCAACCACTGGAATATACGTGCTTGCGGAGCTCTTGATATTTTTCATCCCTGAAGCAGTTGTATTCCGACACACTCTTATCCCCCGTTCTTTCTTTCTTTCTTTCTTTCTTTCTTTCTTTCTTTCTTTCTTTCTCTCTTCTTATTTTTGTGTGGTTTTGTTTGTTTCTGTTCTTTGATCTTGCTGTGGTCTTCAGGATTTTGCTTTTCAACTACGTGAGAATTTAACTTTGCTTGGAGTCATTTTTTCATGTACTTAACGTTATTTTTGTTTACACGTCCTGTCACTTTTTTCCCACCTGTTTACGATAGGCTATAACAGGATGCTGGACAGATTGAATGAATCCAAGTAATATTTCGACTCATTAAATGTTCCAGCTAATTGCTACTGAGTGGAAGCAGGCACACATTTCACACTGTTGACGTTGTTATTCACTGTTTGGCATTCCTGAAATAAATCACTCACTGCACTGGTATTTTGTGGAATCCAATCATGATATCTCAGGGAGTTAAAGCAGAGAATCAGTTAAAATCGTGTCTGTGTGTGTGTTTGCGTGTGAGGCCTTTCTGCAGTCATTCAATATGCAAATGTATGCTGAAGGTTTCTGCAGGTCCCCTAATGATACATTTGATTAATGATGTGACCTTGACATACAAACTGGAAGCTTCAACACACGACCTCTCTGCAGGCTGATAGCTGATACGACCCAACTATAGACCATAACCATTACAAAACAACATTTATATCTGTCTATCTGTATTGATACTTACAAGTTAAAAACATTTACAGCTGTCAAACCATTGTTGATTTAAGCGTGACTCACAGGATCGCTTTACAAATTCCTCATCTAATTTACAAGGCCTTTAGCTCGGTGGGCTAACGTGGTTTAGAGGCATAGGGGCAACCTGGGCTGAATACCCACTCAGTTCTAAAATAACCAAACAAGGGCCTAATCTATTCAGACTCATCTATACTGACAACATTGGATGCTGTCCTTGGTCCAGAAACCAGCCTCCATCTGGGTTTAATAGGTGGGTGAATTGTTCTATTTGTATTTATTATGGATCCCCATTAGTTCCTGCGAAGGCAGCAGCTCCAGCATCTTCACAAGGTCCTTTGCTGTTGTTCTGGGATTTATTTGCACTTTTCGCACCAAAGTACGTTCATCTCTAGGAGACAGAACGCGTCCCCTTCCTGAGCGGTATGATGGCTGCGTGGTCCCATGGTGTTTATACTTGCATACTATTGTTTGTACAGATGAACGTGGTACCTTCAGGCATTTGGAAATTGCACCCAAGGATGAACCAGACTTGTGGAGGTCTACCATTTTTTTCTGAGGTCTTGACTGATTTCTTTTGATTTTTCCATGATGTCAAGCAAAGAAACGCTGAGTTTGAAGGTAGGCCTTGAAATACATCCACAGGTACACCTCCAATTGACTCAAATGATGTCAATTAGCCTATCAGAAGCTTCTAAAGCCATGACATCATTTTCTGGAATTTTCCAAGCTGTTTAAAGGCAAAGTCAACTTAGTGTATGTAAACTTCTGACCCACTGGAATTGTGATACAGTGAATTAAGTGAAATAATCTGTCTGTAAACAATTGTTTGAAAAATTACTTGTGTCATGCACAACGTAGATGTCCTAACCGACTTGCCAAAACTATAGTTTGCTGACAAGAAATTTGTGGAGTGGTTGAAAAACAAGTTTTAATGACTCCAACCTAAGTGTATGTAAACTTCCGACTTCAACTGTATATATATATATACAATACCAGTCAAAAGTTTGGACACACCTACTCATTCAAGGGTTGTTCTTTATTTTTACATTGTAGAATAATAGTGAAGACATCAAAACTATGAAATAACACATATGGAATCATATAGTAACCAACAAAAGTGGTAAACAAATCAAAATATATTTTATATTTGAGATTCTTCAAATAGCCACCCTTTGCCTTGATGACAGCTTTGCACACTATTGGCATTCTCTCAACCAGCTTCATGAGGTATTCACCTGGAATGCATTTCAATTAACAGGTGTGCCTTCTTAAAAGTTAATTTGTGGAATTTCTTTCCTTCTTAATGCGTTTGAGCCAATCAGTTGTGTTGTGACAAGGTATGGGGGGTATACAGAAGATAGCCCTATTTGGTAAAAGACCAAGTCCATATTATGGCAAGAACAGCTCAAATAAGCAAAGAGAAACAACAGTCCATCATTACTGTAAGACATGAAGGTCAGTCAATACGGAACATTTCAAGAACTTTGAACGTTTCTTCAAGTGCAGTCGCAAAAACCATCAAGCGCTATGATGAAACTGGCTCTCATGAGGACTGCCACAGGAATGGAAGACCCAGAGTTACCTCTGCTGCAGAGGATAAGTTCATTAGAGTTACCAGCCTCAGAAATTGCAGCCCAAATGAATGCTTCACAGAGTTCAAGTAACAGACACATCTCAACATCAACTGTTCAGAGGAGACTGTGAGAATCAGGCCTTCATGGTCGAATTGCTGCAAAGAAACCACTACTAAAGGATACCAATAAGAAGAAGAGACCTGCTTGGGCCAAGAAACACGAGCAATGGACATTAGACCGGTGGAAATGTGTCCTTTGGTCTGGTCTTCAAATTGGAGATTTTTGGTTCCAACCACCGTGGCTTTGTGAGACGGGGTGTGGGTGAACGGATGATCTCCGCATGTGTATTTCCCACCGTAAAGCATGGAGGAGGAGGTGTTATGGTGTGGGGGTGCTTTGCTGGTGACACTGTCAGTGATTTATTTAGAATTCAAGACACACTTACACTTAACCAGCATGGCTACCACAGCATTCTGCAGTGATACGCCATCCCATCTGGTTTGGGCTTAGTGGGACTATCATTTGTTTTTCAGCAGGACAATGACCCAACAGATCAAATCAAATCAAATTTAATTTGTCACATACACGTGTTTAGCAGATGTTATTGCGGGTGTAGTGAAATGCTTGTGCTTCTAGCTCCGACAGTGCAGTAATATCTAACAAGTAATATCTAACAATTTCACAACATATACCCAATACACACAAAACTAGTAAGGAATGGAATTTAAGAATATATACAGTGAGGGAAAAAAGTATTTGATCCCCTGCTGATTTTGTACGTTTGCCCACTGACAAAGAAATGATCAGTCTATAATTTTAATGGTAGGTTTATTTGAACAGTGAGAGACCGAATAACAACAAAAAAATCCAGAAAAACGCATGTCAAAAATGTTATAAATTGATTTGCATTTTAATGAGGGAAATAAGTATTTGACCCTTCGGCAAAACATGACTTAGTACTTGGTGGCAAAACCCTTGTTGGCAATCACAGAGGTCAGACGTTTCTTGTAGTTGGCCACCAGGTTTGCACACATCTCAGGAGGGATTTTGTCCCACTCTTCTTTGCAGATATTCTCCAAGTCATTAAGGTTTCGAGGCTGACGTTTGGCAACTCGAACCTTCAGCTCCCTCCACAGATTTTCTATGGGATTAAGGTCTGGAGACTGGCTAGGCCACTCCAGGACCTTAATGTGCTTCTTCTTGAGCCACTCCTTTGTTGCCTTGGCCGTGTGTTTTGGGTCATTGTCATGCTGGAATACCCATCCACGACCCATTTTCATGCCCTGGCTGAGGGAAGGAGATTCTCACCCAAGATTTGATGGTACATGGCCCCGTCCATCGTCCCTTTGATGCGGTGAAGTTGTCCTGTCCCCTTAGCAGAAAAACACCCCCAAAGCATAATGTTTCCACCTCCATATTTGATGGTGGGGATGGTGTTCTTGGGGTCATATGCAGCATTCCTCCTCCTCCAAACACGGCGAGTTGAGTTGATGCCAAAGAGCTCGATTTTGGTCTCATCTGACCACAACACTTTCACCCAGTTCTCCTCCGAATCATTCAGATGTTCATTGGCAAACTTCAGACGGGCCTGTATATGTGCTTTCTTGAGCAGGGGGACCTTGCGGGCGCTGCAGGATTTCAGTCCTTCACGGTGTAGTGTGTTACCAATTGTTTTCTTGGTGACTATGGTCCCAGCTGCCTTGAGATCATTGACAAGATCCTCCCGTGTAGTTCTGGGCTGATTCCTCACCGTTCTCATGATCATTGCAACTCCACGAGGTGAGATCTTGCATGGAGCCCCAGGCCGAGGGAGATTGACAGTTATTTTGTGTTTCTTCCATTTGCGAATAATCGCACAAACTGTTGTCACCTTCTCACCAAGCTGCTTGGCGATGGTCGTGTAGCCCATTCCAGCCTTGTGTAGGTCTACAATCTTGTCCCTGACATCCTTGGAGAGCTCTTTGGTCTTGGCTATGGTGGAGAGTTTGGAATCTGATTGATTGATTGCTTCTGTGGACAGGTGTCTTTTATACAGGTAACAAGCTGAGATTAGGAGCACTCCCTTTAAGAGTGTGCTCCTAATCTCAGCTCGTTACCTGTATAAAAGACACCTGGGAGCCAGAAATCTTTCTGATTGAGAGGGGTCAAATACTTATTTCCCCTCATTAAAATGCAAATCAATTTATAACATTTTTGACATGTGTTTTTCTGGATTTTTGTTGTTGTTATTCTGTCTCTCACTGTTCAGATAAATGTACCATTACAATTATAGACTGATCATTTCTTTGTCAGTGGGCAAATGTACAAAATCAGCAGAGGATCAAATACTTTTTTCCCTCACTGTACATATATGGACAAGCAATGACAGAGCGGCATGGACTAAGATACAGTAGAATATTATAGAATACAGTATATACATATGAGATGAGTAGTGCAAGATATGGAAACACTATTAAAGTGACTAGTGTTCCATTTCTTAAAGTGGCCAGTGATTTCAATAGGCAGCAGCAGCCTCTAATGTGCTAGTGATGGCTTTTTAACAGTCTGATGGCCTTGAGATAGAAGCTGTTTTTCAGTCTCTCGGCCCCAGCTTTGATGCACCTGTACTGACCTCGCCTTCTGGATGATAGTGGGGTGAACAGGCAGTGGCTCGGGTGGTTGATGTCCTTGATGATCTTTTTGGCCTTCCTGTGACATCGAGTGCTGTAGGTGTCCTGGAGGGCAGGTAGTTTGCCCCCAGTAAGGTGTTCGGCAGACCGAAAAGAAAAACCCTTGAATGAGTAGGTGCGTCCAAACCTTTGACTGGTACTGTATGTCTGAGCTGGACGTCCAGAGTAAGCAAATTGAGACATTGCAGTGACCTTTTCCTTCTCTACTCCTCAGCCTGGTTGTCGTGCCACTGCCTCACCACCATGTAGCCACTCTCTAACTGACTGGCCAGGGCTGCCCTGCAAAGACTCCTCCCTAGGGAAGTCACCTCTCCCCTCCCATCTCACCCACCCCTCCCATCCTACCCCATCCTCCCATCCCGGCCCCCCCTCCCCTTGGAGAATATAAAATATATGTTGATTTGTTTAACACTTTTTTGGTTACTACATGATTCCATATGTGTTATATCATAGTTTTGATGTCTTCACTATTATTCTACAATGTAAAAAAATTGTACAAATAAAGAAAAACCCTTGAATGAGTAGGTGTGTCCAAACTTTTGACTGGTAGTGTATATTCCTCAATATGCTGACAGTTTCCACATTGGAAATTTGTCCGGACAATATTATCCCGTAACTGTGCAATATAGGTGCAGCTCCTACATGGGATGAAACGTTCCCCATAGTCTCTGAAGGTGGTTGCTGCCAATCTGGAAAAGTCAGTTTCCCCATATGACGGAAAGTGGTAGACGCCATTTTGAAAAAATTCTGTTAAAATCCACGCAAATAAAATAGGTTGGCAAGGAATCAGCTAAAAGTAATTCAATCCACACAATGTGATAGTTAGTTAGATTGAATCAAACAGTGTTTAGGATCACCACAATTATATGCAGCAAGCCTGAACCCAACCACAGACTAGAATCCAGCCAGCACTAGGACCCACAATAAACACAACCAAGGCACAAAACTCGCCAGCATAACTGCAGCAAGAAGAGAGCGGTGACTTACTCAATGCGATTAAATGCTGGGGCCCATCAAAACAGCAATGCAACGGAGGCCGTATTACCAGTATGATAGCCAGGAGAGAAGCACCTTGGAGGGGATGTCGTTTTCAGTACGGGCCGGTGGAAAGCTGGGAGGGTGGCAAGCGCTACACTGGGCCACAGAAGAGTAAATCCAAGTGGAGTTCAAGTTTGGCAGTAATCCAAAAACATCCAAGGCACAATCGACCTACAACAACTCAAGAAAGCTAGCTAGCTATGCTAAGAAATCTAGCGTTAGCTAGCTACGCACAAGTCTCTCCCTCCCTTTTGCTGATGTTGAGGTGCAATAACCAATGACCAATGGATTATGGTCATGAATGCACCTCACAAACTTTATTCCGGCTGTAACTCATAGTCATTCAGTTCAGGAACAGGCTCTGATCGGGATCACTCTGGCTTCGTCCATAACGACAGCATCAACCACTATCCTTGGTGCTGAAACCAGCTATGAGTTGGTCCCCCTCCTTTTTTTCTGGCTTGACTGATCCCCACTTAAGACAGGCTGATATTGGACAGATGAGATGCATTTTGAAAATCATTTCACCATTCAGATTGGGAAGGTCAGATAATAGGTGGAGGAAACCAAGCATGAAATATGCTTTATATGCAAACAATACTTAGCCATCTCTCACTGGAGGAAGACTGTCTGGGAGTAGTGAGACTGACTTACTGACTGACTGACTGACTGACTGAGTCTACATCTCTCACTGGAGACTGCCTGGGAGTAGTGAGACTGACTGACTGAGTCTACATCTGATATGGCTACTGTGAGAAACAGATCTGAATAGCAGCTTGTCCCTGAACAGTAGGACAGTATTACTGAACAGTAGGACTGTCCTACTGTTCAGTAATACTGTCCTAGTGTTCAGTAATACTGTCCTAGTGTTCAGTAATACTGTCCTACTGTTCAGTACTACTGTCCTACTGTTCAGTAATACTGTCCTACTGTTCAGTAATACTGTCCTACTGTTCAGTAATAATGTCCTACTGTTCAGTACTACTGTCCTACTGTTCAGTACTACTGTCCTACTGTTCAGTAATACTGTCCTACTGTTCAGTAATACTGTCCTACTGTTCAGTACTACTGTCCTACTGTTCAGTAATACTGTCCTACTGTTCAGTAATACTGTCCTGCTGTTCAGTAATACTGTCCTGCTGTTCAGTAATACTGTCCTACTGTTCAGTAATAATGTCCTACTGTTCAGTAATAATGTCCTACTGTTCAGTAATACTGTCCTACTGTTCAGTAATACTGTCCTACTGTTCAGTAATACTGTCCTACTGTTCAGTAATACTGTCCTACTGTTCAGTACTACTGTCCTACTGTTCAGTAATACTGTCCTACTGTTCAGTACTACTGTCCTGCTGTTCAGTAATACTGTCCTACTGTTCAGTAATACTGTCCTGCTGTTCAGTACTACTGTCCTACTGTTCAGTACTACTGTCCTACTGTTCAGTACTACTGTCCTACTGTTCAGTAATACTGTCCTACTGTTCAGGGGCCGTCCTACTGTTCAGTGGGAGATCTGAGAGGATTTGACAGGTGTAAGCAAATATGGTAATACATCCACCCTGTTTTCTGATTGGCTAGGTGAAGGTATTGCCATGATGCTTATACCAATCAAATCTTCTCAGATCTCCACAAGTGCATACACTCTTAGAAAAAAGGTGCCATCTAGAACCTAAAAGGTTATTTTGGCTATCCCAGGTAGAACCTTTTTGGGTTCCATGTAGAACAATTTCCACAGAGGGTTCCATATGGAACCGAAAAGGGTTCTACCTGGAACCAAAAAGGGTTCTACCTGGAACCAAAAAGGGTGCTCCTATGGGGACAGCCGAAGAACCCTTTTTGAAACCCTTTTTTCTTAGAGTGTAGAATGACCTTCCCTCTGGTCCCATACAGACTGGGAAGTATCCATGTTTTACGATCAGATAATTACTTACAACTCCAATGACTCATTTACCTTAGCCGGGTGTTGGAACGAACGTATGGAAGCTGTATCTGGCATCAACACAAGGGGAATTAAATTAAATAGAGAAATATGTTGGTGCCAGGAGATATGTGAGCCTCCCTGGCTGCTGTAGGTTTGGTTTTACTATAGTCCAGAAGTCCTCACAAGGAAAAAGGTTTAGGGGTAAAGGTTAGGTTTAGGGGTTAGGGAAAATAGGATTTTGAATGAGAATAAATTATGTGTGTGTGTGTGTGCATTGTGTGCGTGCTATATATGTTCCCATGCCCTCAAGCAGAGCTGGCCCTCCCAGCCAGTTGACAGTAGTGCACAGCAATAGGTTGAAATCTGCTCAGTGTGCCCTTTACTAGTGTGTTCTGCTGTGTCAAAACGTTGCTATTCAGGCCATAAACCCAGTGCTAAACCCAGTGCTAAATCCAGTGCTAAGCCCCTTGAAGATGATTGGCATTGCAAAGGCCTTTTGCTCTCTTTTTTTAAATGTCTCTCTCGCTGTCACACACACACTCTCTCTTTCTCTCCTTTTTCTCTCTCTCTCTCTCTCTCTCTCTCTCTCTCTCTCTCTCTCTCTCTCTCTCTCTCTTCTCTCTCTCTCTCTCTCTCTCTCTCTCTCTCTCTCTCTCTCTCTCTCTCTCTCTCTCTCTCTCTCTCTCTCTCTCTCTCTCTCTCTCTCTCTCTCTCTCTCTCTCTCTCTCTCTCTCTCTCTCTCTCTCTCTCTCTCTCTCTCTCTCTCTCTCTCTCTCTCTCTCTCTCTCTCTCTCTCTCTCTCTCTCTCTCTCTCTCTCTCTCTCTCTCTCTCTCTCATACACAGGCTGGGATAGGTAGAACAATTCTTTGATGAGGTCAAAAGAAACATGGTTTGCCTCAAAGGCTTTGGAACCGTGCTAGCTGGAGGTTAATACACTGTAAGGGCAATTTGTCGCCCCATACAGTATAACTCATTACCCTTGATTAGTTGAATCAGGTATGCTTGTGCTTGGCTACAAAAAAAGTGTGCCTTTCAAGGTACTTCAGTGTACCGGAGTTAAGAAACACTACTCCAAGACAATCCATATGTCCGGAAGGAGAGGTTCCACCATATAAATAGATTAGTTATGAAATTAACTAATTATATTTCTACGGGTTCCATTGGACTGGGTGTAGAATGGATCTGATGCGCCTATTCATTAAATCCTATTAGCAACAAATTAGCCATTGGCTAATTGGGGCATTTCAATGATTCAGCAACGCCTGCTGCTGTTGGGGTATTAGCTGACTAATTTATAAATGTATGGCTACAATAAGGGAACAGAAACAGAAAGAAGAGAGGGAGGAAGTGAGTTATGAAAATTACATTGTTTACAAGGACTTGTGGGAAAAGAGGGCTAAAAAGAGAAATTACAGATTTAGCTGCATTGCAGGATACTCATGAAACATTAAACTCAATAAAAACTGAATTATCTAGTATAATACCCATGATAAATCACCCACAAAGCATTTGGGCTGGTTTTCAACTGAATTGGACAGTCACACAGAATGATACCGAAGTTCATTCTGGAAAAAATTAAGATATTCTATTCTATAGAACAGGCCAGGCTAAGGGAAGTCAGTATCACATCACGTGAGAGTGGTTCATCAGATCCCCTCCGTTACGCTCTTTTCACACAATCTCAGTTCCGAAAAAAAAGCTTCCATCATGTATGAATTCTCCGGAGGTAAAAAGGTTTGAAGCTGATAGAAAGTAATCATTTCAGCAGTTCCTCTCAGACCTACACGATGGCTCACTTCTCTCACAGCTGAATATGATGGAATACTACTGGGTCTCAGAGTAGGAGTGATGATCTAGGATCAGTTTTGCCTTTTAAATCCTAATGAATAAGAGGGCAAACCTGATCCTAAATCAGCACTCCTATTCTGAGATGAATTGTGAATACGGGCCTGGTTTATTTACTCTCCTACTATGGTATATCCAAGCAAGCAAAACTGGTTGCAGTTACTCTGTCGCTTTTTATACTGACTGTAACTGACTGTTAAAGATGCACTATGCAGAAATCGGTCCGCCATTTCCTGGTTGTTAAATGCTAATAGTTCGCCTAATTTCAGTTTATATGTGACAAAACAAGCAAGAATGCAAAACCTAAACTTAACGGGGAAGCATAGAAATAGCGCACATAGAACAGATCTACCGCTTCTTAGACTTGCTTTAAATTAGAATGACAGATCTATAACAAAAATGTATATTTGAATGTGTTCAGGTCGCCCAAAAAAGTCACATATTGCAGTTTTAATATGGTGGGATCTTAACACTTCATAATTACTTAACAAAAGTTATCTGACCACGTCCACCGGACATTTGAAGAGTCCCCTGGACTGGTATACTATATGGGTTGGTATTGGCACAGACTGAGTGCTTCAACACACTCTCCCAGCGTTGCCAATAGTCATGTCATGCCTCTTACTGAAAGAGGCTCTAAGAATTTGCAGACTCATGAATATTGTAAAGAATGAACCCCTTTGAAGTGTTCTTTCAATTATACTTCTTACCCATACTGAGCTTTAGCAGTAACATAATCCCCTTTACCCACACTGAGCTTTAACAATAACATAATCCCCTTTACCCACACTGAGCTTTAACAATAACATAATCCCCTTTACCCACACTGAGCTTTAACAATAACATAATCCCCTTTACCCACACTGAGCTTTAACAATAACATAATCCCCTTTACCCACACTGAGCTTTAGCAATAACATGAATCCCCCTTTACCCATACTGAGCTTTAGCAATAACATAATCCCCTTTACCCATACTGAGCTTTAGCAATAACATAATCCCCTTTACCCACACTGAGCTTTAACAATAACATAATCCCCTTTACCCATACTGAGCTTTAGCAATAACATAATCCCCTTTACCCACACTGAGCTTTATCAATAACATAATCCCCTTTACCCACACTGAGTTTTAGCAATAACATAATCCCCTTTACCCACACTGAGCTTTAGCAATAACATAATCCCCTTTACCCACACTGAGCTTTAACAATAACATAATCCCCTTTACCCACACTGAGCTTTAGCAATAACATAATCCCCTTTACCCATACTGAGCTTTAGCAATAACATAATCCCCTTTACCCACACTGAGCTTTAACAATAACATAATCCCCTTTACCCACACTGAGCTTTAACAATAACATAATCCCCTTTACCCACACTGAGCTTTAGCAATAACATAATCCCCTTTACCCACACTGAGCTTTAGCAATAACATAATCCCCTTTACCCATACTGAGCTTTATCAATAACATAATATCTTTACTCATACTGAGCTTTAGCAATAACATAATCCCCTTTACCCCTACTGAGCTTTAGCAATAACATAATCCCCTTTACCCCTACTGAGCTTTAGCAATAACATAATCCCCTTTACCCCTACTGAGCTTTAGCAATAACATAATCCCCTTTACCCCTACTGAGCTTTAGCAATAACATAATCCCCTTTACCCACACTGAGCTTTAACAATAACATAATCCCCTTTACCTATACTGAGCTTTAAAAGCAATAACATAATCCCCTTTACCCATACTGAGCTTTAGCAATAACATAATCCCCTTTACCCATACTGAGCTTTATCAATAACATAATATCTTTACTCATACAAATCAAATCAAATCAAATTGTATTGGTCACATGCGCCGAATACAACAGGTGCAGACATTACAGTGAAATGCTTACTTACAGCCCTTAACCAACAGTGCATTTATTTTAAAAATAAAACAACAACAAAAAAAGTGTTGAGAAAAAAAAGAGCAGAAGTAAAATAAAGTGACAGTAGGGAGGCTATATATACAGGGGGGTACCGTTGCAGAGTCAATGTGCGGGGGCACCGGCTAGTTGAGGTAGTTGAGGTAATATGTACATGTGGGTAGAGTTAAACTTGTATACTGAGCTTTAGCAATAACATAATCCCCTTTACCCACACTGAGCTTTAGCAATAACATAATCCCCTTTACCCATACTGAGCTTTAGCAATAACATAATCCCCTTTACCCACACTGAGCTTTAGCAATAACATAATGCCCTTTCACTCGGATATGTTCCGTTAATGGTGAGTAATTATGGTGGGAAATAATGTTGAGTAACTTTGTCTGAGCTCAGCTGAGTTGCAGTTTTAAGTAGAAAGATGTGTGAAGGAAGGCTTCTCTCTTTCAGGCGTACAGTCATCACAGCCTTACACAAACACACTGACACTATCTCTCTATCTCTCTCTCTCTCTCCCAGTCACAAACACACTGACACTCTCTCTCTCTCTCTCTCTCTCTCTCTCTCTCTCTCTCTCTCTCCCAGTCACAAACACACTGACTCTCTCTCTCTCTCTCTCTCTCTCTCTCTCTCTCTCTCTCTCTCTCTCTCTCTCTCTCTCTCTCTCTCTCTCTCTCTCTCTCTCCCAGTCACAAACAAGCTGTGTGCATTTACTGATAGGCCAATGTGAGTGGAAAATATTATCCTGTGACATATCAGGAAACTTCTCCTGACTAGGGCACTTAGTATTCCTAACCACCTGACCATCGCTGCTAACACGTCAACTAGCGAAACAGGGACGGGGAGTTATTGTTTCAGCTGCTGATTGCCGCATTAATTATGGTTAATGACCTCAGGACCCCTAATGACTGTAATGAAGAGTCCCTGGAGAGATTAGCTGTCTCATACAGTAGCTAGCCCAGTTCAGTGGACAGACATTCAGCTCTGAGACAGCTCCCATCTCCTCCCATTAAAACCACTTATGACAGGAGCCCTGGATGCTTGATTAGTCAGCTAATGGACTCACCACTATAAACCCCACACTGGATCTGTGACATGGCCAACAGAGTGAGTAGGCTTAGATTAGAGAGCAGAGCACATCTAATGCACTCTACAATTCACACCTACTCATCATCTGCAATGTTATATAGAGCAGGGATCTCCAACCTTAACTTTCAGATTAGGTTCATTAGCCTGGTTCCAGATCAGTTTGTCTGTTTTTTTTTGTCTTGCCATTCTTTATATTCTGTGGCTGTGAAAAGCAGGATAACGTTGGTGGTCCCAGATCAGTTTGTCTGTTTTTCTGTCTTGATAACGTTGACACGTGTGATACGTGGCTGGTGAGAGAAATGGAGAAATGGAGTGAAAAGGGAGGAGGGAATGGTGAGATAGTGTCTTAGAGAGAGGAGATGAATCATTGATATGTTCTCAGGGAGACTGTTCTTTGTGTGTGTGTGTGTGTGTGAGAGAGAGAGAGAGAGAGAGAGAGAGAGAGCTGGATTTGCCCCATACTCACAGCTGTATGTCCATCATGTTCTGCCTGCCACTCCAGTGGAATCAGCTGTTGTTACCAACAGTTATCAATTACAGTGCTGTAAAAGGTTGTCATGTGTCTGCTGAGAGACTACGTTCAAATCAGAACTAGGCACAAATACTTGAGCTGTGCTTGATTTGGCTTCCACTGTCCTGTGGAGGAGTCCCAAAGATGCTCCATCTTATTGTTGCTTTTTTATTTTATTTTATTTAGTAAATATTGTCTTAACTCTTATTTTTCTTAAGACTGCATTGTTTGTTAAGGGATTGTAAGTAAGCATTTCACGGTAAGGACTACACCTGTTGTATTCGGCGCATGTGACAAAATAACATTTGATTTGATTTCATATAATTTTGGAAGCTAATAGATTTAATTTAGTTAAAAGATAAGACATAATAATTATAATCAGAACATAATATTTACATGTAAATAAGTAAGAGAATAAATAGCAGAAGAATACTGCAGATTAAATAATGCTGTCATTGAAAATCGTACACTGAATGTAGGCTACTGCCCCTTTAAGATTTGAATAGATTTTGTGGGAAATGCTATCCGGGGATCCTTAAGACGTCCCTACCCTAAATTCTCACCCTAACCCTTACCCTAACTTTAACCTTAACCCATACATTAACCATTTTAAATATCAACTTCAAATGGGGTAACGCTAGATTTGGGAGGTCCCAACGATCCCAGATAGCAAAGACCTTGATTTTGTGCCCAGGTTGTGATTCTATTCAAATATGTAGTTGTCTTCTCACACTATTCCCCACAACAATCGAAAAAAACTGCTTATGAAGCTCTCAGCCTATACAGTGGGGAAAAAAGTATTTCGTCAGCCACCAATTGTGCAAGTTCTCCCACTTAAAAAGATGAGAGAGGCCTGTAATTTTCATCATAGGTACACGTAAATCACATTGTAGGATTTTTTTATGAATTTATTTGCAAATTATGATGGAAAATAAGTATTTGGTCAATAACAAAAGTTTCTCAATACTTTGTTATATACCCTTTGTTGGCAATGACACAGGTCAATCATTTTCTGTAAGTCTTCACAAGGCTTTCACACACTGTTGCTGGTATTTTGGCCCATTCCTCCATGCAGATCTCCTCTAGAGCAGTGATGTTTTGGGGCTGTCGCTGGGCAACACGAACTTTCAACTCCCTCCAAAGATTTTCTATGGGGTTGAGATCTGGAGACTGGCTAGGCCACTCCAGGACCTTGAAATAGCTTCTTACGAAGCCACTCCTTTGTTGCCCGGGGCGGTGTGTTTGGGATCATTGTCATGCTGAAAGACCCAGCCACGTTTCATCTTCAATGCCCTTGCTGATGGAAGGAGGTTTTCACTCAAAATCTCACGATACATGGCCCCATTCATTCTTTCCTTTACACGGATCAGTCGTCCTGGTCCCTTTGCAGAAAAACAGCCCCAAAGCATGATGTTTCCACCCCCATGCTTCACAGTAGGTATGGCATTCTTTGTCCTCCAAAAACGACGAGTTGAGTTTTTACCAAAATGTTATATTTTGGTTTCATCTGACCATATGACATTCTCCCAATTTCTCTTCTGGATCATCCAAATGCACTCTAGCAAACTTCAGACGGGCCTGGACATGTACTGGCTTAAGCAGGGGGGACACGTCTGGCACTGCAGGATTTGAGTCCCTGGCGGCTTAGTGTGTTACTGATGGTAGGCTTTGTTACTTTGGTCCCAGCTCTCTGCAGGTCATTCACTAGGTCCCCCGCGTGTGGTTCTGGGATTTTTGCTCACCGTTCTTGTGATCATTTTGACCCCACGGGGTGAGATCTTGCGTGGAGCCCCAGATCGAGGGAGATTATCAGTGGTCTTGTATGTCTTCCATTTCCTAATAATTGCTCCCACAGTTGATTTCTTCAAACCAAGCTGCTTACCTATTGCAGATTCAGTCTTCCCAGCCTGGTGCAGGTCTACAATTTTGTTTCCGGTGTCCTTTGACAGCTCTTTGGTCTTGGCCATAGTGGAGTTTGGAGTGTGACTGTTTGAGGTTGTGGACAGGTGTCTTTATACTGATAACAAGTTCAAACAGGTGCCATTAATACAGGTAACGAGTGGAGGACAGAGGAGCCTCTTAAAGAAGAAGTTACAGGTCTGTGAGAGCCAGAAATCTTGCTTGTTTGTAGGTGACCAAATACTTATTTTCCACCATAATTTGCAAATAATTCATAAAAAAATCCTACAATGTGATTTTCTGGATTTTTCCCCCCCAATTTGTCTGTCATAGTTTACGTGTACCTATGATGAAAATTACAGGCCTCTCTCATCTTTTTAAGTGGGAGAACTTGCACAATTGGTGGCTGACTAAATACTTTTTTTCCCCACTGTAGATCACGTATTGCAAACAAATAATCTGAACGTACAAAACTCCACACATATTTGGGAATTTCTGTGCATCCTTGATAATCGCTAATCAATATCTAAAAAACAGCACACGTTTTTATCCACGAACCTGCACATCATCATCTTCTGTCTGAGGGGTTATGTCAGGGGAAACAGTGTTGTAGTAGTCTAGTGTGTGGTGCAGGAATAATGACAAGCGAACCTGGGGAGCTTTGTGTTCACATTGCCCCAAAATAGGGAACCGGACCACATAATTCAAGCGAACCGAACTCAGACCACCTCTCGAGATGGTCTCGGTTCGGTTCACTTCAGGGGCCTCTTTTGAGGGGTCTGAGTTCCTTTGGAGTGTTCACACTGCACAAACAATTAAGCGAACCACACTGAGTTTACAAAAATTGGCTGAAAGGGACCAAGTGTGAAAACACCCTCAAATACTTGAAAGTATGGTGTTTTGTGAGAGCTTGCTTGGGTGAGCTCAGATTTCCAATGTATTCATCATGGCAAATAAATTTGAAACACTTTAATTTGACAGTATCTGGCCCTGGCTTCTCTTTTCTCTTATTTCAGCACGGTGTGGTAGGATGACTGGAAAGACTCTCTCTCCCCCCCCCCCCACACTCTGACGTCTCTTCTCTCCTCCTCGGTCAGTAGGTCAGGGTACAGTAGGATGACTGGTAAGACTCCCACCAGCAACGTGACCAACAAGAATGACCCGCGTTCCCTCAACTCCAGAGTCTTCATCGGCAACCTCAACACGGCGGCGGTCACCAAGGCCGACATCGAAGCCCTCTTCGCCAAGTACGGCAGGATCGTGGGCTGCTCCGTCCACAAGGGCTTCGCCTTCGTCCAGTACGGCAGCGAGAGGAACGCACGAGTGGCTGTAGCAAGGGAGAACGCCAGGGTCGTCGCTGGACAGCCCTTGGGTAACTTCTTTTTTTGGGGGGGAGGGCAGATAGGGGTGTGTGCTCATGGATTGCAGGCAAGGAACATGTTAGGTCTATATTGTGGTAAGAAGACAACTATTAAGCTGTTGTTGAAATCATTTAAATCTTGGTGAGGCAAACTCCCCACATTTTTTTTTTAGATCCTTGCCAGCAAAGCCACTACACAACACAACACAACACTAAACAATACATGAATTGCACTATAATGGTGACAAATGGTGCCCACAAACTGTTAGGGCCTACATAAAGCTTTATTTTCTTTACCATGGAGTGAATCCTTACCACTACTACACCTGGCTATCAGCAGAGCCTTGTCTGGCAGCGAAACAGTTAATTCAGCCTCATTTACTGCCTTTTTAAAAAACATAGCTCATATGGCTGACTTGCTTAAACAAATGTTGGTTTCTACTGACAATTGAGATGTACAAACTATGGCAAAAGGGGACGACGAGCGGATAAGAGGCAATCCGTAATTTCGATTAAGACATTAATGAGCGAGCTAAGACGGACAGAGTCAATGTAACTATTTGTTCAGCACTTTTGAAATGTTCAGAGACAGAATTCAGAACATAGACCGTTCTTACAGTATTCTCCCTGTACACCAAGTCAGAACCATAGGATAAATAAAGGGGGCATATAAGCAGACAATGAAAGCTCTTACAATATTCGATTATTACATTTCTCTAAACAGGCTATAGGCTACATGTGCACCACCAAGTCAGAACAGTAGGCTAAATTATGAGGAGGAAAGGGACCAAATTATTAGGGTGAGGCACATCAGCTACTAACAGCTTACTACACAACATACACTTAGTATTACTTTCTTAGCTACAGTATCTATATACAGTGAGGGAAAAAAGTATTTGATCCCCTGCTGATTTTGTACGTTTGCCCACTGACAAAGAAATGATCAGTCTATAATTTTAATGGTAGGTTTATTTGAACAGTGAGAGACAGAATAACAACAAAAAAATCCAGAAAAACGCATGTCAAAAATGTTATACATTGATTTGCATTTTAATGAGGGAAATAAGTATATGACCCCTCTGCAAAACATGACTTAGTACTTGGTGGCAAAACCCTTGTTGGCAATCACAGAGGTCAGACGTTTCTTGTAGTTGGCCACCAGGTTTTCACACATCTCAGGAGGGATTTTGTCCCACTCCTCTTTGCAGATCTTCTCCAAGTCATTAAGGTTTCGAGGCTGACGTTTGGCAACTCGAACCTTCAGCTCCCTCCACAGATTTCCGATGGGATTAAGGTCTGGAGACTGGCTAGGCCACACCAGGACCTTAATGTGCTTCTTCTTGAGGCTCCTTTGTTGCTTTGGCCATGTGTTTTGGGTCATTGTCATGCTGGAATACCCATCCACGACCCATTTTCAATGCCCTGGCTGAGGGAAGGAGGTTCTCACCCAAGATTTGACGGTACATGGCCCCGTCCATCGTCCCTTTGATGCGGTGAAGTTGTCCTGTCCCCTTAGCAGAAAAACACCCCCAAAGCATAATGTTTCCACCTCCATGTTTGACGTTGGGGATGGTGTTCTTGGGGTCATAGGCAGCATTCCTCCTCCTCCAAACACGGCAAGTTGAGTTGATGCCAAAGAGCTCCATTTTGGTCTCATCTGACCACAACACTTTCACCCAGTTCTCCTCTGAATCATTCAGATGTTCATTGGCAAACTTCAGACGGGCCTGTATATGTGCTTTCTTGAGCAGGGGGACCTTGCGGGCGCTGCAGAATTTCAGTCCTTCACGGTGTAGTGCGTTACCAATTGTTTCTTGGTGAACATGGTCCCAGCTGCCTTGAGATCATTGACAAGATCCTCCCGTGTAGTTCTGGGCTGATTCCTCACCGTTCTCATGATCATTGCAACTCCACGAGGTGAGATCTTGCATGGAGCCCCAGGCCGAGGGAGATTGACAGTTATTTTGTGTTTCTTTCATTTGCGAATAATCGCACCAACTGTTGTCACCTTCTCACCAAGCTGCTTGGCGATGGTCTTGTAGCCCATTCCAGCCTTGTGTAGGTCTACAATCTTGTCCCTGACATCCTTGGAGAGCTCTTTGGTCTTGGCCATGGTGGAGAGTTTGGAATCTGATTGATTGATTGCTTCTGTGGACAGGTGTCTTTTATACAGGTAACAAACTGAGATTAGGAGCACTCCCTTTAAGAGTGTGCTCCTAATCTCAGCTCGTTACCTGTATAAAAGACACCTGGGAGCCAGAAATCTTTCTGATTGAGAGGGGGTCAAATACTTATTTCCCTCATTAAAATGCAAATAAATTTATAACATTTTTGACATGCGTTTTTCAAGATTTTTTTGTTGTTATTCTGTCTCTCACTGTTCAAATAAACCTACCATAAAAACTATAGACTGATCATTTCTTTGTCAGTGGGTAAACGTACAAAATAAGCAGGGGATCAAATACTTTTTTCCCTCAATGTATCTCCCTGACATATTACATCATTAATGCAGCAGCATACAAGACATTTTTGGACTCACCTTGTTGTGCTGTGCTCACTTGAACAGGAAGGTGGAGCGGCGGTCCTTGGTGGGCAGAGTTTGTCATGAAACTTTGTCATCAAAGTCTGGCATTCTCTGGATTTATGGTGCTTTCAAGACAACTGGGAACTCTGAGAAAAGGTTGAATCATGATGTCAGTGATCTTCAGGTGGGAGCTCTAGAAAGAGGCCTGAGTTCCCGACTTGGAATTCCGAGTTGGATGACTGTTCAAAACTTATTTCCCCAGTCGGAGCTCGTTTTATTCTGAGATCTTCCAGTTCCGAGTTTCCAGTTGTTTTGAATGCAGCAGAAGTCATGCTGGATTGACAGCATGGCCAATGTATTCAACCTTTTCTGGCCCATGGCATGTGAATGTTTATCCTTTTAAGCTTAGAAAATAGACCCTTAAACCCACATTTGGACCACACACCCACTCCACAGAATAGCAGGGTAGTGATTGCTTTGCAACTAGAGAACATTACCAACCCCTACGCCCTGTATTTTCCGCTGGCTGCCCCACCACCACAGAAAGCACTGAGCTAGGCTAAAACACCTTTATTTTGGAGCTGCCTTACTCAAGAAAGCAAATAAGATACCATGTTTCTATGCAGCTTTATTAACACAATGATTTAATTTTTTACCTTGTTTGCAAACTGATATGTGACACCTATTAATGCCACAATTACATGGGACTGTCTCTTTACGTAGTCATATACAGTGGGGAGAACAAGTATTTGATACACTGCCGATTTTGCAGGTTTTCCTACTTACAAAGCATGTAGAGGTCTGTAATTTTTATCATAGGTACACTTCAACTGTGAGAGACGGAATCTAAAACAAAAATCCAGAAAATCACATTGTATGATTTTTAAGTAATTCATTTGCAATTTATTGCATGACATAAGTATTTGATACATCAGAAAAGCAGAACTTAATATTTGGTACAGAAACCTTTGTTTGCAATTACAGAGATCATACGTTTCCTGTAGGTCTTGACCAGGTTTGCACACACTGCAGCAGGATTTTTTGGCCCACTCCTCCATACAGACCTTCTCCAGATCCTTCAGGTTTCGGGGCTGTCGCTGGGCAATATGGACTTTCAGCTCCCTCCAAAGATTTTCTATTGGGTTCAGGTCTGGAGACTGGCTAGGCCACTCCAGGACCTTGAGATGCTTCTTACGGAGCCACTCCTTAGTTGCCCTGGCTGTGTGTTTCGGGTCGTTGTCATGCTGGAAGACCCAGCCACGACTCATCTTCAATGCTCTTACTGAGGGAAGGAGGTTGTTGGCCAAGATCTCGCGATACATGGCCCCATCCATCCTCCCCTCAATACGGTGCAGTCGTCCTGTCCCCTTTGCAGAAAAGCATCCCCAAAGAATGATGTTTCCACCTCCATGCTTCATGGTTTGGATGGTGTTCTTGGGGTTGTACTCATCCTTCTTCTTCTCCAAACACGGCGTGTGGAGTTTAGACCAAAAAGCTCTATTTTTGTCTCATCAGACCACATGACCTTCTCCCATTCCTCCTCTGGATTATCCAGATGGTCATTGGCAAACTTCAGACGGGCCTGGACATGCGCTGGCTTGAGCAGGGGGACCTTGCGTGCGCTGCAGGATTTTAATCCATGACGGCGTAGTGTGTTACTAATGGTTTTCTTTGAGACTGTGGTCCCAGCTCTCTTCAGGTCATTGACCAGGTCCTGCCGTGTAGTTCTGGGCTGATCCCTCACCATCCTCATGATCATTGATGCCCCAGGAGGTGAGATCTTGCATGGAGCCCCAGACCGAGGGTGATTGACCGTCATCTTGAACATCTTCCATTTTCTAATAATTGCGCCAACAGTTGTTGCCTTCTCACCAAGCTGCTTGCCTATTGTCCTGTAGCCCATCCCAGCCTTGTGCAGGTCTACAATTTTATCCCTGATGTCCTTACACAGCTCTCTGGTCTTGGCCATTGTGGAGAGGTTGGAGTCTGTTTGATTGAGTGTGTGGACAGGTGTCTTTTATACAGGTAACGAGTTCAGAACAGGAGGGCTTCTTAAAGAAAAACTAACAGGTCTGTGAGAGACGGAATTCTTACTGGTAGGTAGGTGATCAAATACTTACAGTGGGGAAAAAAAGTATTTAGTCAGCCACCAATTGTGCAAGTTCTCCCACTTAAAAATATGAGAGAGGCCTGTAATTTTCATCATAGGTACACGTCAACTATGACAGACAAATGGAGGAAAAAAAATCCAGAAAATCACATTGTAGGATTTTTAATGAATTTATTTGCAAATTATGGTGGAAAATAAGTATTTGGTCACCTACAAACAAGCAAGATTTCTGGCTCTCACAGACCTGTAACTTCTTCTTTAAGAGGCTCCTCTGTCCTCCACTCGTTACCTGTATTAATGGCACCTGTTTGAACTTGTTATCAGTATAAAAGACACCTGTCCACAACCTCAAACAGTCACACTCCAAACTCCACTATGGCCAAGACCAAAGAGCTGTCAAAGGACACCAGAAACAAAATTGTAGACCTGCACCAGGCTGGGAAGACTGAATCTGCAATAGGTAAGCAGCTTGGTTTGAAGAAATCAACCGTGGGAGCAATTATTAGGAAATGGAAGACATACACGACCACTGATAATCTCCCTCGATCTAGGGCTCCACGCAAGATCTCACCCAGTGGGGTCAAAATTATCACAAGAACGGTGAGCAAAAATCCCAGAACCACATGGGGGGACCTAGTGAATGACCTGCAGAGAGCTGGGACCAAAGTAACAAAGCCTACCATCAGTAACACACTACGCCGCCAGGGACTCAAATCCTGCAGTGCGAGACGTGTCCCCCTGCTTAAGCCAGTACATGTCCAGGCCCGTCTGAAGTTTGCTAGAGTGCATTTGGATGATCCAGAAGAGGATTGGGAGAATGTCATATGGTCAGATGAAACCAAAATAGAACTTTTTGGTAAAAACTCAACTCGTCGTGTTTGGAGGACAAAGAATGCTGAGTTGCATCCAAAGAACACCATACCTACTGTGAATCATGGGGGTGTAAACATCATGCTTTGGGGCTGTTTTTTCTGCAAAGGGACCAGGACGACTGATCCGTGTAAAGGAAAGAATGAATGGGGCCATGTATCGTGAGATTTTGAGTGAAAACCTCCTTCCATCAGCAAGGGCATTGAAGATGAAACGTGGCTGGGTCTTTCAGCATGACAATGATCCCAAACACACCGCCCGGGCAACGAAGGAGTGGCTTCGTAAGAAGCATTTCAAGGTCCTGGAGTGGCCTAGCCAGTCTCCAGATCTCAACCCCATAGAAAATCTTTGGAGGGAGTTGAAAGTCCGTGTTGCCCAGCGACAGCCCCAAAACATCACTGCTCTAGAGGAGATCTGCATGGAGGAATGGGTCAAAATACCAGCAACAGTGTGTGAAAACCTTGTGAAGACTTAGAGAAAACGGTTGACCTGTGTCATTGCCAACAAAGGGTATATAACAAAGTATTGAGAAACTTTTGTTATTGACCAAATACTTATTTTCCACCATAATTTGCAAATAAATTCATTAAAAATCCTACAATGTGATTTTCTGGATTTTTTTTCCTCCATTTGTCTGTCATAGTTGACGTGTACCTATGATGAAAATTACAGGCCTCTCTCATATTTTTAAGTGGGAGAACTTGCACAATTGGTGGCTGACTAAATACTTTTTTTCCCCACTGTATGTCATGCAATAAAATGCAAATTAATTACTTAAAAATCATACAATGTGATTTTCTGGATTTTTGTTTTAGATTCCGTCTCTCACAGTTGAAGTGTACCTATGATAGAAATTACAGACCTCTACATGCTTTGTAAGTAGGAAAACCTGCAAAATCGGCAGTGTATCAAAAACTTGTTCTCCCCACTGTATACAGTACCAGTCAAAAGTTTTGGACACACCTACTCATTCCAGGGTTTTTCTTAATTTTTTACTGTTTTCTGCATTGTAGAATAATAGTGAAGACATCAAAACTATGAAATAACACATATGGAATCATGTAGTAACCAAAAAAGTGTTAAGCAAATCAAAATAGATTTTATATTTGAGATTCTTCAAATAGCCACCCTTTGCCTTGAAGACAGCTTTGCACACCCTTGGCATTCTCTTAACCAGCTTCATGAGGTAGTCACCTGGAATGCATTTCAATTAACACGTGTGCCTTGTTAAAAGTTAATTTGTGGAATTTATTTCCTTCTTAATGCATTTGAGCCAATCAGTTGTGTTGTGACAAGGTAGGGGTGGTATACAGAAGATACCCATATTTGGTAAAAGACCAAGTCCATATTATGGCAAGAACAGCTCAAATAAGCAAAGAGAAACGACAGTCCATCATTACTTTAAGGTATGAAGGTCAGTCAATACGGAAAATGTAAAGTACTTTGAACGTTTCTTCAAGTGCAGTCGCAAAAACCATCAAGCGCTATGATGAAACTGGCTCTCATGAGGACCGCCACAGGAAAGGAAAACCCAAAGTTACCTCTGCTGCAGAGGATAAGTTCATTAGAGTTACCAGCCTCAGAAATTGCAGCCCAAATAAATGCTTCACAGAGTTCAAGTAACAGACACATCTCAACATCAACTGTTCAGAGGAGACTGTGAATCAGGCCTTCATGGTCGAATTGCTGCAAAGAAACCACTACTACAGGCCACCAATAAGAAGAAGAAACTTGCTTGGGCCAAGAAACACGAGCAATGGACATTAGACCGGTGGAAATCTGTCCTTTGGTCTGATGAGTCCAAATTTGAGATTTTTGGTTCCAACCCGCCGTGTGTTTGTGAGACGCAGAGTAGGTGAACGGATGATCTGCCAAGAGTGTGCAAAGCTGTCATCAAGGCAAAGGGTGGCTACTTTGAAGAATCTAAAATCTAAAATATATTTTGATTTGTTTAACACTTTTTGATTACTACATGATTCCATATGTGTTATTTCATAGTTTTGATGTCTTCACTATTATTCTACAATGTAGAAAATATTACAAATAAAGAAAAACCCTTGAATGAGTAGTTGTGTCCAAACTCCAAACATTTATCATAAAGGGCCATTTGAGCTACAGCATTATTAGCCTTGTAGTCATTTAAAAGCACAATCTCTCGTTTCAACAGCCTGACCCCTGCTCCATTGTTTGGTTAAGCTGAGGGATGGGGCTGGGGAAATGTATGCAACCACACTTTTACATATGGAGATATGGTACAGTATATAATTTGAAATTAACAGCAGAAAATATCCCAGATTGTGTATTTAATACATCTCTGAATGAGGAGAGCACTATGGCCCATCACTGAACTTTAAATCTGGAATCCTTCATGGTGAAGCAGCCATGTCCGTTTGTGAGATTAAAACAACAAAGAAGCTACTGCAAACAACAAACACAGTGTTTCCCCCCTCTAACATCATCGCATGTGTGATAGAAGAGCCCAATATGTACAGATTGTTGTATTACCATGCTGCACGACGCTCCTCAGCTCGGCAACTAAACAATAACAACAGTGGTGGGGCGGCCAGTGGCGCTGTCTCCTCCTGCTGGGGATTCCATCTTTAAACTTGCAGACACACTGCACCCTACCAATAACATAACACTATGGCTTCAGATAGATGGTAAGCAGGATATCAGCTGCACCCTACCACTAACATAACACTATGGCTTCAGATAGATGGTAAGCAGGATATCAGCTGCACCCTACCAATAACATAACACTATGGCTTCAGATAGATGGTAAGCAGGATATCAGCTGCACCCTACCAATAACATAACACTATGGCTTCAGATAGATGGTAAGCAGGATATCAGCTGCACCCTACCACTAACATAACACTATGGCTTCAGATAGATGGTAAGCAGGATATCAGCTGCGACCTACCAATAACATAACACTATGGCTTCAGATAGATGGTAAGCAGGATATCAGCTGCACCCTACCACTAACATAACACTATGGCTTCAGATAGATGGTAAGCAGGATATCAGCTGCACCCTACCACTAACATAACACTATGGCTTCAGATAGATGGTAAGCAGGATATCAGCTGCACCCTACCACTAACATAACACTATGGCTTCAGATAGATGGTAAGCAGGATATCAGCTGCACCCTACCACTAACATAACACTATGGCTTCAGATAGATGGTAAGCAGGATATCAGCTGCACCCTACCACTAACATAACACTATGGCTTCAGATAGATGGTAAGCAGGATATCAGCTGCACCCTACCACTAACATAACACTATGGCTTCAGATAGATGGTAAGCAGGATATCAGCTGCACCCTACCACTAACATAACACTATGGCTTCAGATAGATGGTAAGCAGGATATCAGCTGCACCCTACCACTAACATAACACTATGGCTTCAGATAGATGGTAAGCAGGATATCAGCTGCACCCTACCACTAACATAACACTATGGCTTCAGATAGATGGTAAGCAGGATATCAGCTGCACCCTACCACTAACATAACACTATGGCTTCAGATAGATGGTAAGCAGGATATCAGCTGCACCCCTACCACTAACATAACACTATGGCTTCAGATAGATGGTAAGCAGGATATCAGCTGCACCCTACCACTAACATAACACTATGGCTTCAGATAGATGGTAAGCAGGATATCAGCTGCACCCTACCACTAACATAACACTATGGCTTCAGATAGATGGTAAGCAGGATATCAGCTGCACCCTACCACTAACATAACACTATGGCTTCAGATAGATGGTAAGCAGGATATCAGCTGCGACCTTCTGGACTCTACTTCATATTTAATAAGAGAAGAGGACTAGACAGGTTTTCAAAATGTTCATGGAGGAAGCTGGGAGCTAATCAATAAGTAATATGGTGAAGATTTATTGTAGAGAGAGAGCCCAGAAGTATATGGTTTAATGCAGGGATGTGACAAATGGAAAACAAATAGTTACAAATTAAACAGCCATTTTGTTTGCAGAAAATAACATTTCATAAAATTCCACATAAAATCCTATTGCGTGGTATGACCACTAGAGGGCAGTGATGTTCTACCGCAGTCAGACAATAGGCATAATCTGGAATCTGTTTCTGGCAGGTGAATTTATGTCCCGAAGACAACCGTTGAAGACAACCGTTAATTTACGTTAACTCTTGTGTCCCTTCCATTTGTTATGTGCATTAGCGGCTCACAACTAAAAAGTAACGTAGCCAGGTGATCTCTGTTCTTCTCCCTCTACACACATGCGTGCTGCGCACCTCCCATTAGACAGAAATGACTGCCTATAAAGACGTATCTAACTGATGGGTGCACTAACAAAACTGTAGACAAGCTACATTCCTTGCCAAATCACGACACGTTTCTCACAAATTCTAAATGGGACTGGTTGATTGAAGTAGGGTTGTACAGTGTGTTCCAACCACGAGCTGCAGTTTGGAATAATAAATGTGTCTCGTCTGTTTTAGGCTTTTTTGCGAACTGCGCAGCTGTAGTGTGCCATTTAGAATAGGTTACAACCCCCCCTAAACCTAGGCAGGTTCCAGACTGAAATATGCAACAAAAACATTGTTTTGATGAAGTCAGATTGCGTGTTCATTAGTCTAAAGGGGCCTACTTTCTTTCATGTTTATCAAAAGCCTGCACACCAAGTTTAAGCTCACAAATCAAACACAGGGCAAAAGATACTTACATTTTGTGTGCGTTATCTACTGGTTAGAAAGGAAATAATTTTTGCTTTCTAGTGCTGTTCAACTGTATGTCTCAACTCCCTGCTCAGAACACCGGAAGAATAATCACTGAATTATCACAGAATTATCACTGTGAATCACTGTAATGTTTGTTTATGTGTCAATTAATCCCGTAAGGGATGGGTTGCCAACTGGCGATTTGACACAAAAATAAAATGTAATCTATTCATTCATAAAGGGAATAACACCCTGTTAAAACGGGAGTGAACGGTGAACAGTGATATTGATGAGAGAGACGCAACTTTCCAACTGTTAGCGATGATGACGTGCAGAGCGCTTTATATCTGGCAAATCATTTGAAAGATGCTGCATATCCCCTCTTACTAATGTTACAGCATTGTTGAGTTAGGTAGGCCTATTTGTTTAAAAAAATCCCTTTATGATGATGATGATCGCGACCTGTTAGTGGTCGTTTTGTGATAACTGCACTTTGATGTGAATTTTTTTGGAGCAAAAAAAAACACAGGGATATTTTCTTACTGTTAAGGTTAACATTCTGTTTAAACGTTTTAACTTTCACACCCCTCGTTTAATTTAACCATAAGATGGTCTCTGATAGAGGCGCCGCTTTAGATTACAGGTAAAACTGTCTCAGCGACCGTTAGAGGACAGAAATGACCAATAGGAGGCAGGGAAAATCCAAACAGACACACGACAAACAGGAAGAGGAGACTAGTGGTAGTAATAGTGGATTAGTGACCCACTAACACACGGTTAGGAAGTCCAGGGTGGAGGCTTGGCCTTGGAGGAAGGGTCCAGTGGTGAGTTGTGTTGAGGTGGTGCAGGGTTCTTCTGACCTGTTGTCTCTCTGGACCTCTACCTCCAACTAAAGAACAGACTGTGTTGGGGGGGGGGGGGACCAGGTCACATGACTCCAGGGGAGCGTGTTCCGGAAGGGCCCTTGGCAACCCCCTAGCAATGGAGTAGCCAAGGACAGAGATGTGAAACCAGGGGATGGTAGCCTCTGCTGGGGACTGAGTCCTAAAGTTTGTCTCTAACTCCCAGGGCCAGAGAGGGTTTTACACTAATCCTCTATACTTCCACTTCTCGCATCTGTCATCTCCTCATCCACAACACACAGATTGTAGAAGTTTGAAAGGGTTAAAAAAAAGAGCAAAGCTGCAAGAATAAATAGCAGATGCAGAGCACGACATTTTCCCATATCACAAAGGATGTGTGTGTGTGTGTGTGTGTGTGTGTGTGTGTGTGTGTGTGTGTGTGTGTGTGCAAGTGCTTATGTGTGTGATACTGCTGTGGGCCAGCAGGTAAGGAGAGGCTTGAATGCTTGAGTGAATTTAATAGCCATATGAGAGACGGAGCTCAGGCTTTCTATTCATTCACTCAGGTTAATTTCACCGGCTCCGTTTCCATCACAATGACTATAAGTGGCATATGCAAATAAAATACACACTCAATCATGCTGGGGGAGCTAACAGGAAAGGATAATATTTTGATCCAGATAAAGATATCTACCAACTCCCGATGGGAGTTTGGCTGTGGGACTGAGTTCTGTTGATAACATTTCCTTGACTTGAGTTGATTTGTTGACAAAATGTCTGTCTGGATTTCTGTCCTAAATACGTAGTGGATCATCCTGAACAAAGAAATAGTAAATGCTCTGGGGATGTTAATGTATTGACTTGGGTTCAAATAGTACTTGTTTTCTTTTTAAATGATTTGTGCGTTTGATTTAGCCAGGTGGGTTAGTATACTGAACAAATATATAAACGCAACAAGTAAAGTGCTGGTCCCATGTTTCATGAGCTAAAATAAACAAATGAAAATATATTTTATATTTGAGAATCTTCAAATAGCCACCCTTTGCCTTGATGACAGCTTTGCACACTCTTGGCATTCTCTCAACCAGCTTCACCTGGAATGCTTTTCCAACAGTATTGAAGGAGTTCCCACATATGCTGAGCACTTGTTAGCTGC
This sequence comes from Coregonus clupeaformis, assembly GCF_020615455.1. Lineage (NCBI taxonomy): Eukaryota > Metazoa > Chordata > Actinopteri > Salmoniformes > Salmonidae > Coregonus > Coregonus clupeaformis. The sequence goes on along the minus strand of NC_059205.1, from coordinate 5,878,447 downwards.
TTTTCCTTCAATCTGCGGTCCGACTCATCCCAAACCATCTCAATTGGGTTGAGGTCGGGGATTGTGGAAGCCAGGTCATTGATGCAGCACTCCATCACTCTCCTTCTTGGTAAAACAGCCCTTACACAGCCTGGACGTGTGTTGGGTCATTGTCCTGTTGAAAAACAAATTATAGTTCCACTAAGCCCAAACCAGATGGGATGGTGTTTCACTGTAGAATGCTGTGGTAGCCATGCTGGTTAAGTGTGCCTTGAATTCTAAATAAAACACAGACAGTGTCACCAGCAAAGCACCCCCACACCATAACACCTCCTCCTCCATGCTTTACGGTGGGAAATACACATGCGAGATCATCCATTCACCCACACCGCGTCTCATAAAGACATGGCGGTTGGAACCAAAAATCTCCAATTTGGACTCCAGACCAAGGGACACATTTCCAGCGGTGTAATGTCCATTGCTCGTGTTTCTTGCAGGTCTCTTGTTCTTATTGGTGTCCTTTACTAGTGGTTTCTTTGCAGCAATTCGACAATGAAGGCCTGATTCGCACAGTCCCCTCTGAACAGTTAATGTTGAGATGTGTCTGTTACTTGAACTCTGAAAATGTATTTGGCCTGCAATTTCTGAGGCTGGTAACTCTAATTTTTATTTATTTATTTTTTATTTCACCTTTATTTAACCAGGTAAGCCAGTTGAGAACAAGTTCTCATTTACAACTGCGACCTGGCCAAGATAAAGCAAAGCAGTGCGATAAAAAACAACACAGAGTTACATATGGGGTAAAAAAACATAAAGTCAAAATACAACAGAAAAGATATATACAGTGTGTGCAAATGTAGCAAGTTATGGAGGTAAGGCAATAAATAGGCTATAGTGCAAAATAATTACAATAGTATTAACACTGGAATGGTAGATGTTTAAGAGATTATGTGCAAATAGAGATACTGGGGTGCAAAATAGCAAAATAAATAACAATATAGGGATGAGGTAGTTGGGTGGGCTAATTTCAGATGGGCTGTGTACAGGTGCAGTGATTGGTAAGGTGCTCTGACAACTGATGCTTAAAGTTAGTGAGGGAGATAAGAGTCTCCAGCTTCAGAGATTTTTGCAATTCGTTCCAGTCATTGGCAGCAGAGAACTGGAAGGAATGGCGTCCAAAGGAGGTGTTGGCTTTGGGAATGACCAGTGAGATATACCTGCTGGAGCGCAGACTACGGGTGGGTGCTGCTATGGTGACCAATGAGCTAAGATAAGGCGGGGATTTGCCTAGCAGTGATTTATAGATGGCCTGGAGCCAGTGGGTTTGACGACGAACATGTAGTGAGGACCAGCCAACAGAGCGTACAGGTCACAGTGGTGGGTAGTGTATGGGGCTTTGGAGACAAAACGGATGGCACTGTGATAGACTACATCCAGTTTGCTGAGTAGAGTGTTGGAGGCTATTTTGTAAATGACATCGCCGAAGTCAAGGATCGGTAGGATAGTCAGTTTTACGAGGGCATGTTTGGCAGCATGAGTGAAGGGAGGCTTTGTTGCGAAATAGGAAGCCGATTCTAGATTTAACTTTGGATTGGAGATTCTTTATGTGAGTCTGGAAGGAGAGTTTACAGTCTAACCAGACACCTAGGTATTTGTAGTTGTCCACATACTCTAGGTCAGACCCGTCGAGAGTGGTGATTCTAGTCGGGTGGGCTGGTGCCAGCAGCGTTCGATTGAAAAGCATGCATTTAGTTTTACTAGTGTTTAAGAGCAGTTGGAGGCTACTGAAGGAGTGTTGTATGGCATTGAAGCTCGTTTGGAGGTTTGTTAACACAGTGTCCAATGAAGGGCCAGATGTATACAAAATGGTGTCGTCTGCGTAGAGGTGGATCTGAGAGTCACCAGCAGCAAGAGCGACATCATTGATATACACGGAGAAAAGTGTCGGCCCAAGAATTGAACCCTGTGGCACCCCCATAGAGACTGCCATAGGTCCAGACAACAGGCCCTCCGATTTGACACACTGAACTCTATCTGAGAAGTAGTTGGTGAACCAGGCGAGGCAGTCATTTGAGAAACCAAGGCTATTTAGTCTGCCAATAAGAATGCGGTGGTTGACAGAGTCGAAAGCCTTGGCCAGGTCGATGAAGACGGCTGCACAGTACTGTCTATTATCAATCACGGTTATAATATCGTTTAGGACCTTGAGCGTGGCTGAAGTGCACCCATGACCAGCTCGGAAACCGGATTGCATAGCGGAGAAGGTACGGTGGTATTCGAAATGGTCGGTGATCTGTTTGTTAACTTGGCTTTCAAATACTTTCGAAAGGCAGGGCAGGATGGATATAGGTCTGTAGCAGTTTGGATCTAGAGTGTCACCCCCTTTGAAGAGGTAACTCTGGGTCTTCCATTCCTGTCACGGTCCTCATGAGAGCCAGTTTCATCATAGCGCTTGAGGGTTTTTGCGACTGCACTTGAAGAAACTTTCAAAGTTCTTGAAATGTTCCGAATTGACTGACCTTCATGTCTTAAAGTAATGATGGACTGTCGTTTCTCTTTGCTTATTTGAGCTGGTCTTTTACCAAATGCATTAAGAAGGAAATCAATTCCACAAATTAACTTTTAACAAGGCACACCTGTTAATTGTTAAATGCATTCCATTCCATGAAGCTGGTTGAGAGAATTCCAAGAGTGTGCAAAGCTGTCATCAAGGCAAAGGGTGGCTATTTGAAGATTTTTTAAACTCTTTTTTGGATACTACATGATTCCATATGTGTTATTTCATAGTTTTGATGTCTTCACTATTATTCTACAATGTAGAAAATAGTAAAAATAAAGAAAAACCCTGGAATGAGTACGTGTGTCCAAACCTTTGACTGGTACTGTATGTTAAATATACTTATTTAGGAAAAGTCAAGGACGGAGGAGGGCATGACTTTAAAATGGCAGAAATACTTGAATTCTAAATTAATATTGAGTCTAAACGACTCACTTTAAAAAAATAAACTGCTCTTTGAACCCAGGTCTGATTGGAGTATGAGGTAAGATGGTCGTTGGTTTTGGTCATTTATTTCTGAAACCCAGAGGTTTTCAGCTTGCCTTGTGCCATTCTGAGACAGGAGAGGAGAGCTCTCTCTAGTGGTGCTTGAGCGCCTCCCTGTGTCTGATATTAGAACTACAGTACAGGATTGTGCATTGATTCTTCTGTATGGTTTGGATGTAGGTTAGAATGCATTTCAAGTGTATTGTCCTGATTGAGGTTTGTATATGTATGTTTTTAACAAACACATTTCCAGCAAATTATGCTGGTTTGGCAGTAATTTATAGCACTTTGAATCTTGAACCAGACCAGAGAAAGTATAATAATTGTATGCATATTCTTTCAACCCTTGCATATGTAATCATGAAAATGTTACTTAAATAGTTCTCTGCATCCGTAAGATCAAGATGATAGTTATTATTCTGGATAACATACATTTTAATTAATTGTAATTTAAATACGTCGTTTAAAATCAATAGGAAGATAATATAGTATCTATCTCTACAAGTCAGTCCACTCTGACATGGTGAATGATTTTTATTATTACTGATTTTACAGTTATATACTCGCCTGGTCCCAGATCTGTTTGTGCTGTCTTGCCATATAAATTATACAGCACAAACAGATCTGGAACCAGACTACAGTTATACTTACATAAGTGGACTGCACTTTCCTAATGTGAACACTAGGTGGTGCTAACGGAGTAGTTATGGAGGCTACAACAGCACCAGTTGTGAAGCACATCTTATTAAGATTCAACAGCTTCATGTTATGTTCCTGAGAAGGAATCGTGATATCTTGTATTCTTACTTTATAGCTGGAATCCTTCATTGTGAAACTGCCACGTCTGTTTGAGATATTACAACAACAAAGAAGTTACTGCAAACAACAAGGTTTTTTTATTTTTCTACCTCTGACATCATTACACCCGCGGTAGTACAGCAGAAGATGTACTGCAATTTCTTTCACTGCGTTGTGCGACGCTCCTCACCTCCGCTTTGTCAACAAAACACAGCAGACTCCATCTTTAACTGTAACTCAACTGAATCTCATGTTGTTGTGAATGAGGTGGATTCGCCAGTCTGCAGTATTAGTGTTATAATGCATCTGATAATATTTAAGGTATCCTCTCTTAAAATGTATAGAAAGATTAGAAATGTATCGGTCTAGGGGGGAAAAACTTTTGTGCAATGATGCATGAATGTCAGGATAGTCTAACTGAAAAGTGATGCTACTTCAAGAGAATACACATTGACAGGGGTAAAGTCAGTGGGCTATTGAAAGAGAAGGTGAGCCTCTTTTCTTGTGTGGAAAAAAGGGTCAGACAATGAAGAAGTATTTCCTTTCCTTTCATTCAGGAGAGAGAGAGAGAGAGAGAGAGAGAGAGAGAGAGAGAGAGCGAGAGAGAGACAGAGAGAGAGAGAGAGAGAGAGAGAGAGAGACAGAGAGAATAGATAAAACAGCAGCTGCTGAAAATGAGCTCCTACAAATATTGACATTTACATGGTTTTTAGAGTGAAGTACATCGGAATGAAAAACAATAGAAAACTGCAAGACTGAATAAGAGACAAAACAAGCAACAAACAAAAGAAAGGCTTTTGAAAAAGTAACTATTTTTTATAAAATTGTACAGTTCTCTTAGCTAGCTGAATTGTTTACCAGTTGCTAAGCAGTTGCTAGGGACTCTCCTGGAAGAAGCTAGCTAGCTAACAAAGAATATCTACATTTACATTTTAGTCATTTAGCAGACGCTCTTATCCAGAGCGACTTACAGTTAGTGAGTGCATACATTATTTTTTAATTTTTCATACTGGCCCCCCGTGGGAATCGAACCCACAACCCTGGCATGGCAAACGCCATGCTCTACCAACTGAGCTACATCCCTACCGGCCATTCCCTCCCCTACCCTGGACGACGCTGGGCCAATTGTGCGCCACCCCATGGGTCTCCCGGTCGCGAACCAGGATCTCTAGTGGCACAGCTAGCACTGCGATGCACAAAATAAGGACAGAAGACAAAGGACATCAAAGTAAAACAGTCCTCTAAAAGACACAAGAGAGAATAATACAAGAACCAACGCTTCTAACATTGTGTACAGCGTTGCTATGGAAATTGTTTACCCACCAGACATCCAGACGGAGAAAGCTAAGAAAAGTTTCAAAGGTTTGATGATGGGACAGAACCATGAATGCCTGTTTGCAGATCTTACCAGTTGCAAAACAAGAGCAAATTTTATATTTAATACCAAACGAGGGCACATATGGAAAAGGGTTATTTGCAACAATTTCCCTTTCTCAAAAAAGAGAGGCATCAGCCAAGGATGTCAGATCCGCATTTTTTAAGAAGCTGACCAGAGCAACACGTATCCCCAATGGTGGAACAAGCTCCCCACGACGCCAGGACAGCAGAGTCACTGACCACCTTCCATTATATAAAAAAAAAGGTGGTTGTCCCACTGGCTATCCTAAGTTGAATGCACCAATTTGTAAGTCACTAAATGACTTAAATGTTAAATTTATCAAACAGTAAACGTATATAATAATGGAACTGTATTGATACAAGGCAATGATTCAAGCCTCCAGGCTTTTGAGAATATGTTTGCTACCCTAAAAGGAGAAGCTGAACTCATCTAAGAAACTGAGGAAAAGATCAAGGAGGGAGATGGAGAAAAGCAGGCCCCAACGGTCTCTGTGACCCAGCAAGAAGCCCTCAGTGTCCCTCTACCTACCTCACCTGCAGCAGACAAAGCCAAGGACATGCCTACGACACCAAGAACACCTGCTATGCAACTTTTCCACAACAGCCTCTCTCTCGTCGAAGCAGAGGTCACAGAACTCAGAGAGAACAAGCTTCAAGAGGAGGACACTGTCCAGAAACTAAAAGAAGAGATTAAACAGTTCAGGGAGGAGAGCAGAGCATCTATTGCTAAATTATAAAGCAGAACGGACAAACTGAGTCAGACAAATGATGACCTCAGAGACCATCTGAGCACAACAAGAAAGGAGCTAGAACAAAGAGAGAGGTACATTGACCCCATCAACCAGCAGCTAGTCAATATGTTCTCTGCATGTAGAGAACATGTCCACCAGCCTGGTACAACACAAGCAGAACCTGAGACCAGCATGGCCTCCACCACACAGCCTGATGACACTGCACCCGCCTACCAGTCTGCTCCAGCCCAGATCAGCCAACCAGCGTCCCAGTCTGCTCTAGCCCAGGTCAGCCTACCTGCTTCCCAGTCTGCTCCAGCACAGTGTGCTCCAGCCCAGGTCAACCTACCAGCCTCCCAGTGTGCTCCAGCCCAGGTCAGCCAACCAGCCTCCCAGTCTGCTCCAGCCCAGGTCAGCCAACCAGCCTCCCAGTCTGCTCCAGGCCAGGTCAGCCAACCAGCCTCCCAGTCTGCTCCAGCCCAGGTCAGCCAACCAGCCTCCCAGTCTGCTCCAGCCCAGGTCAGCCAACCAGCCTCCCAGTCTGCTCCAGCCCAGGTCAGAATACCAGTCTCCCAGTCTGCTCCACCCAGACAGTCACCCACAACTGCAATCCTTATTGATTCAAATAGGAAGTTCTTAGTCCAGGAAAGATTATTCCCTAGACACCAGGTGTATAAATTCTGGTGTCCTACAACCGACAGTGCAATGCAGCTACTCAGTCAGACCAGGATTGACACCCCCGCCAACATCATCATCCACACTGGCACAAACAACCTTCATGCCAAAGGTGAAAATGTAGCTGGGGCAGTGAGAAGAGTGGCAGAACGGGCACAGGCTATGTTCCCAACAACCAATATAGTTGTGTCCACCCTCCTACCAAGAAAATACTTCCCAGGAAAGTTGATCTGAAAAATCAACAGATCACTGTGGACTGTGCCTCACTGCTCAACGTCAGAACGGCTCACCACCCCACTCTGACATGTGAACATTTATACGATAATGTACATCTTGATCAGGACAGTATCAGAACCTTTGCCAAGGACCTAAAGGATGCAACACTTGGCAGGGACCCACACACCCATCACCCCAGCAACAGAGCCCCCCGCCCCACCTTCTGAAACAACAGTACCCCACCATCCCCAGGAGAGAAGAGCCAGACACGGCTTATTACAGCACAGCTCTACAAGACCGGGCCCAACACAGCACAGACCACTACTCCAGGGTCGGGCAGAACATTGTCCTTCAGAGAAGTACACCACATGATGCAGTCCACACCATGTATCATTCAGATCATCAGCCTACATATGCTGAGGTAACCTCTGGCAAAAGACACCTAGAACAATCAGAGAGAGAAGAGGTGCGCCAACTACTGCATCTAATATGCAGAATATTCAGGGCCTGTACTCTTCACATTTTGTTTATAAAACAACAAATCCAGAATTGATTAAAAACATCAAGGGACAGGACATCATAATCCTACTGGAAACATGGTGTCGTGGAGACATAGATACTCAGTGTCCCTCAGGCTATAGAGAAAGTTTACTACCATCAATCAAATGTTAAATGGGGCCGAGACTCAGGAGGAATCATCATTTGGCATAAGCAGGACTTAGCACTGAATGAAATGAAAAAAGGTACTAATCACATTTGGCTAAAACTGAACAAAGTTACAATCTATTGTGACATTGATGTATACATATGTGCAGCTTATGCTCCTCCTTCAGATTTATCATATTATGATTATCAGTTTTTAGACAATCTCCATACAGAAATCATTCAATTTCAGGCAGAGGGTAAAATGCTTCTTTGTGGAGATTTCAATGCAAGAACAGGTTCTGAGCCTGACTACACAGATGCGGGAGGTAACCACCACATATTTGGACACCCCTCCTTGTACAGTAGCCCAATTCTAAATAATAGAAACAGTCCTGACCAAATACTGAACAAAAATGGGAAGGAGTTAGTGCATCTCTGCCGAGCCTTAGGCCTATACATGCTTAATGGTAGAATCAGAGGGGACTCTTTAGGTCAGTTTACTTACTGCTCAGCTCTTGGGACAAGTGTAGTCGATTATGCCATCACTGACATTGACCCCTCCTCCATTAGTGCATTCACTGTCAGACTACAGACACCATTGTCAGATCACAGTCAGATCAACGTGTTTCTGAAGAAATTAACCGGCAATATTCATTCAAAAAAAACAGCCCAATAAACTCTACAGCATGAACCAATCGTACAGATGGGCTCAAAACAGTGCAGAGAGATTCATAGAAACATTGAACTCAAATGAAATCATGAACTCTATACAGTTTTTCAATAACTCACAATGCCAAAACAATAAAGAAGGTGTCAATTCGGCTACTCAAAACATCAATTGCATTTTCCAAAAGCAGCATCGAAAGCAAATTTGAGAAAACCAAAGAAATGCAACATCAGAAACAAAAAACTAAATGTTTCTGAAAAATGGTTTGATAACGAATGTAAAACAATTAGAAAACACCTAAGACAAATGTCAAATGAAAAACATAAGCAACAAAACAACCCAGATCTACGCTATGAATACTTTGAAACTCTGAAACAGTATAAACATACACTAAAAACGCAAGAAATTGAATTATACCAACAAGACACTTGATGAAATTGAAAGTGCAATTGACCAAAATCAGTTCTGGGACATGTGGAACAATTTAAGCACGACAAAGCCACAAGAATTAGCCATACAAGATGAAGGAATTTGGAAAACTTATTTTGATAATCTATACAAAAACATCCCACAAAAAAGACTTACAACAGAACCAATTAGAAATTCAAGAAAAATTTAACATCCTTGAATCAGTCATTAAAAACAACCTAAATCAATTAGATTACCCAATAACCCAACAAGAACTAAATGAAAAGCTCAAATCTATAAAATCAAAGAAGGCTTGTGGTCTAGATAACATCAGAAATGAAATGCTGAAAAACAGCACACCTGAGTTGCAAAATGCTGTGCTTAAATTGTTCAACATAGTTTTAACTTCTGGCTGCTTCCCTGATGTCTGGAACCAGGGGCTCATCTCCCCTATCCACAAAAGTGGAGACAAATCAGACCCCAATAATTACAGGGGAATTTGCGTAAACAGCAACTTGGGAAAGGTTTGTAGCATTTTGAATTCAAGAATTCAAACCTTTCTTCAAGAAAAAAATGTAATAAGTAAATGTCAAATTGGCTTTCTCCCTAACCATCGCACTACTGACCATATATACACCTTACACACACTAATTAATAAACACGTCCACCAAAAAAAGAGGGCAAAATCTTCGCTTGCTTTATTGAAAAAGCATTTGATTCTATTTGGCACGAAGGGCTATTCTACAAAATTCTCCAAAGTGGGCTTGGTGGTAAGGTGTATGACGTAATAAAATGTATGTACACAGAAAACAAGTATGCAATAAAAATCAAAAACCAAAGAACATAATTATTTTCACAACGTCGAGATGTGAGACAAGGCTGCAGTTTGAGTCCAAATCTTTTCAACATTTATATAAATGAATTAGCAGACATGTTGGACCATTCTCCAGCCCCAGGACTCACACTATTTGACACAGAGGTAAAATGACTTGGTACTTTTATCCCCAACCAAAGAAGGTCTTCAACAGAACCTTAACATTCTAGAGCAATATTGCCATAATTGGGCCCTGGCAGTAAATTGAAAAAAAAAACTAAAATCATGATTCTCCAAAAACATAACATGTCAGAAACACAAATATAAATTCACCCTGAACAACACCATAATTAAACACACAATTACACATACCTTGGTCTGACCATATCTGCATCGGGAAACATTAATATGGCAGTGATTGCACTCAAAGAAAAAGCCTGCAGAGCATTGTATGCAATAAAAATTAGAATTTGGACCAAAATATTTGACAGTGTAATCCTACCAATAGCTCTTTACGGAAGTGAGGTTTGGGGGCCACTCAATAAACTGGACTTTAAAATGTGGGACAAACATTCAATTGAAGCCCTACATGCAGAATTCTGTTGGAAAATTCTACAAGTCCAGAGAAATACACCAACTAATGCATGTAGGGCAGAATTGGGCTGCTTTCCAAATTTTGCCTACATCTAAATTCAAATCCAAATTCAAGTCTGCAATTTAAAGCACTTCAAACCTAAGAGCTGAGCCCAGAAACGAGCCCTCTCAGTCAGCTGGTGTTGGACCTAACCAACCAAGCTGACACCAGCACTGCTTCAAAAGAAGGAATTCCAATGAACAAAATCATGAACCAATCAAAGGACTCATATTTACAACATGGAAAAACGAAACAAAATCCCAAAGCCGACTAAATTGCTATCTGACCCTAACAGAGAATATTAATTGACTGATTATCTCTACTCTGTCAGAGATACGAAGCAGAGACAGATCCTTACCAAGTACAGGCTGAGTGACCATCAATTGGCAATAGAAACCGGCAGACATAAAAAGACATGGCTACCCAAAGAGGAGCGTATATGTGGTCACTGCACGACAGGAGGTAGAAACAGAGAGGCACTTTCTCCTTTACTGTGATAAATATTCCTCACAAAGAGATTCATTATTCACAGAAATGACTACATTTATTCCAAATTGTAACTTATTAAACCCAGAGGAAAAACAGGCGAAGGAGCAATGGCTCCTCTTGCAGCCAAATATGTATTTGCCTGCCATAGCCTGAGGGACACTGAATAATAACATCTGCATAGTAAATATTAACTTACTTATTATTATTGTTATTGCTGTTATTGTTATTACCATTATTATTGTTTATCATTAAAAATAGTAGTGGTATGGGTGGTAATGGTAATGATGGCAGTTTAATAATGGTGGTGGTAGTAGTGGTAGTAATGATGATGGTAGTTGTAGTACTGATGTAATGGTGAAGATGACCGTTATTTAGTTATAAGTTAGTTATAGTTTCATTTTCCATATTTATATTTTTATATTTATTACATTTCTACTATTGACAATTACCATTTTATTGTTATTATTTTTGTATTTAATTTGTATTATTATTTACTACCATCTTATTTTATTATTTGTTATTGTTTATAATTTTATTATTGTATACATTGTTGCTTTGGCAATATTGACACAATGTTTTTCATGCCAATAAAGCAGCTTGAATTTGAGAGAGAGAGAGAGAGAGAGAGAGAGAGAGAGAGAGAGAGAGAGAGAGAGAGAGAGAGAGAGACAGAGAGACAGAGAGAGAGAGAGACAGAGAGAGAGAGAGAGAGAGAGAGAGAGAGAGAGAGAGAGAGAGAGAGAGAGAGAGAGACAGAGGTTCTATCTGCAGCAGGATTCAATGTTCTTTCTGTGTGATGCTGAAATGAGCCTGGATTTGAATCAATTGCAATTTGGAAAATGTGACAGTTATTAGTAGGTAGAGATGGTCTCGATACACTGGGTACACTGAGTCTCCAAAGGTGTGGTTTGGGTATAGTCGGTTTCAAGGGGTCTGATCGTGGTCTGAAACTGGGTCTTGAGAGCTCTAGACAACTACAGACATGTGACCACCTTCTATTGAATACCTTTGTTGGATGGTGCGACCGCTCCTACTTGGAACTGACTGTTAAGAAAACCAAGCATATGGCTATTGACTTCTACCAAGCATATGGCTATTGACTTCTACCAAGCATATGGCTATTGACTTCTGGAGGAGCTCACTGCCACCAATGAAGAATCTTATCAATGGTGAGCCAGTGGAGACCGTTGATCAGTACAAATATCTTGGCACTTTCCTTGACAGCACAACTACGTTTTTAGGCCGATGTGGATGCTCTCTGTGCAAAGGAAAATCGGCGCTTGTTCTTCCTGAGGAATCTCTGCAGTTTCAGAGTGGATAAGACGCTGACGACCATTTTCTACAGATTCTTCATTGAATCCATTTTAACATCCAACATGATCTGCTGGTTCGTTAATATAGACCTAAAGAGTAAGAACAGGTAACAGGTAGCAGTATCAGACACGATCCATTCTGGAGGGACTCCCAGAATCCCCTGTTTGATTCATTTATTTTTCCCTCAGAGCGCAGATACAGGCTCCGTAGGTTTAAAACTAGGTCACAACTCTCCTGCTGCTATCAGCTTTCTCAATAAGCTGTAGTAGTACTGTTTAAGTACAGACTGACCCTTTTCATGTCTGGTTTAGAGGTCTACATTTTCTTTCTCTGAACACTATTCAGTTTTGATTTCTATTTGCCATATACTTTTCAACTGTGCTGTGATTTTTCACAAAAGTTCTGAACCTTGCTATTCACATTGTTTCTACAGATTGGAAATTGAAAATATTTTTTTTGGCTAAAAGTATTATTATATTATTGATCGATTGACTATGACTTTTCAGATCACCCAGTAGTGCTATGTGCAGGGTTAGCTCCAGGTAAATATTGCAATTCTTCAGCCATTCCTGGACCTGTGACCAAAAACAAGCTACATATGGACAGTACCAAAACAAATGATCTAATGATTCTGTCTCTTCGCAGCAAAATCTGCAGAGCTGGGATGGTTGTATCCCCCATATATATAACATTCTATTGGTTGCAAGAATTTTCTATAATAATTTAAAATGAAAAACTAAGTTTTGTATCCGGCGTCGTTTTGTGTATCAGTTCATAAACCATGTGTCATAGAATCGGTACATCGAAAATCTCTTCCCAACTATTTTGAAATCTATATGGCACAGCTGTCAATGTTTTGGTCCTTAAATTAAACTGGTATACTTTTTTATTTATCACAGTTTTCTTTAACCAATTTCGGTCTTTAATTCAGGGCCGACAGACAAGTTCCTTACTTTCTCCCCCTTCCACACCTGCTATGCAACGTTTCCACAACAGCCTCTCTCTCGTCGAAGCAGAGGTCACAGAACTCAGAGAGAACAAGCTTCAAGAGGAGGACACTGTCCAGAAACTAAAAGAAGAGATTAAACAGTTCAGGGAGGAGAGCAGAGCATCTATTGCTAAATTATAAAGCAGAACGGACAAACTGAGTCAGACAAATTATGACCTCCAGAGACCATCTGAGCACAACAAGAAAGGAGCTAGAACAAAGAGAGAGGTACATTGACCCCCTCAACCAGCAGCTAGTCAATATGTCCTCTGCATCTAGAGAACATGTCCACCAGCCTGGTACAACACAAGCAGAACCTGAGACCAGCATGGCCTCCACCACACAGCCTGATGACACTGCACCCGCCTACCAGTCTGCTCCAGCCCAGATCAGCCAACCAGCGTCCCAGTCTGCTCTAGCCCAGGTCAGCCTACCTGCTTCCCAGTCTGCTCCAGCACAGTGTGCTCCAGCCCAGGTCAACCTACCAGCCTCTAAGTCTGCTCCAGCCCAGGTCAGCCAACCAGCCTCCCAGTCTGCTCTAGCCCAGGTCAGCCAACTAGCCTCCCAGTCTGCTCCAGCCCAGGTCAGCCAACCAGCCTCCCAGTCTGCTCCAGCCCAGGTCAGCCAACCAGCCACCCAGTCTGCTCCAGGCCAGGTCAGCCAACCAGCCACCCAGTCTGCTCCAGCCCAGGTCAGCCAACCAGCCACCCAGTCTGCTCCAGCCCAGGTCAGCCAACCAGCCACCCAGTCTGCTCCAGCCCAGGTCAGCCAACCAGTCTCCCAGTCTGCTCCACCCAGACAGTCACCCACAACTGCAATCCTTATTGATTCAAATAGGGAAGTTCTTAGTCCAGGAAAGATTATTCCCTAGACACCAGGTGTATAAGTTCTGGTGTCCTACAACCGACAGTGCAATGCAGCTACTCAGTCAGACCAGGATTGACACCCCCGCCAACATCATCATCCACACTGGCACAAACGACCTTCATGCCAAAGGTGAAAATGTAGTGGCAGAACGGGCACAGGCTATGTTCCCAACAACCAATATAGTTGTGTCCACCCTCCTACCAAGAAAATACTTCCCAGGAAAGTTGATCGGAAAAATCAACAGATCACTGTGGACTGTGCCTCACTGCTCAACGTCAGAACGGCTCACCACCCCACTCTGACATGTGAACATTTATACGATAATGTACATCTTGATCAGGACAGTATCAGAACCTTTGCCAAGGACCTAAAGGATGCAACACTTGGCAGGGACCCACACACCCATCACCCCAGCAACAGAGCCCCCCGCCCCACCTTCTGAAACAACAGTACCCCCACCATCCCCAGGAGAGAAGAGCCAGACACGGCTATTACAGCACAGCTCTACAAGACCGGGCCCAACACAGCACAGACCACTACTCCAGGGTCGGGCAGAACATTGTCCTTCAGAGAAGTACACCACATGATGCAGTCCACACCATGTATCATTCAGATCATCAGCCTACATATGCTGAGGTAACCTCTGGCAAAAGACACTGTGATGTCACGAGAGGCTACACAGCTCTCAGCGGGATTGCTCAAGTAGTGCAAGGAGACCAGGTTCAACCAAAACAAGGATTTTATTAAAGGTCTTGGGAAACTAACGAAAGTATAACACAATTCTGTTCTCTGGTGGCTCTTTAAGGGTTAACAGTTCAGGGATGTCTCTTCCACATCCAAAATCATAACTCTCCCTCGCTCAAATAACTTTTCCCCAGTCTTACTGTATTCCACGTTGCAGCTAGTGGCCAACCCAGCAAAACGTCCTTCCAAATGTCCCACACGTATTTCCACCGGTGCATATATCCAAAGGTGAGTATTTCCCCAAAGGTAAGTATCTCCAAATCCTTATATTCCTCCTGGAAGTGGACGTGCAGCACTCTTGTCCTCCAGAGAGCCCAGGTTGGAGACTGTGTCTCTTCACTTTCCAAACCTTCAGCTCATCAGCTCCTCATTTGTTTCAGCTGCGTGGGAAGATTGGCCATAGAGGGGTGGAGTTCCCGACCATACCAGCAGATGGAGCCATAGCTGTCTGGGTTTGCAGCCATCTCAGGGGGATGTAACGTCCCTCCAGGACACAGCCTCTCGTGACATCACACATCCCTCCTCGGGACCGACGTCCTCGTGGGTAAAGGCAGCGAAGAAGGCATCACGCCGGGAGAGGGCGTCCGCATTGCCGTGGTGCTTGCCAGCCCATACTGGCCTGTGAGAGGGGGGAAGCTCTTGGGTGCCTGGGACGTCTTCTTCCCTGGAGACCGGAGCACTTTCCTGGGCTGCGTTCTCTTCTCCCGTATCCGGACCAGTCTCTGGGTCGGTCTGGGCACCTGCCATCCCTATCAGAGCCTCTCCGTTTCCGAGGTACTCGGGTTATCCTCTCCTGAGACTCTCTCCAGAGTGGGTAAAAGGCTGGGCAGTCTCGTCCAATTAGGACAGGGACGGGGAGGGGAATCAACCACCCCGCCGTCGTGTGTATGGTTCCCCGTGTGCTGGTCATTGTAAGTTCAGTAATGGGGTATTCTCTGGTGTCTCCATGGACACAGGAAACTGGGAGGACTTTCCCGGGGTCAGACACGTTGGGCCCACCAAATCCTTACGCACCAGGGTGGCCCGGCTACCAGAATCTAGTAAGGCCTCCACATCATGGTGATTCACAGTTACCGGGCAGGTGGGGGGTCGATCTGGGCCGCCATCCACGACTCCCAAGAGCAAGGCAAAACGGTGTGTGGGTGCTGAGCTGGAGGACTCCGCAGTGGGCATAGGTTCATCGGCTGGTTTCCCACACTGCCAGGAGATATGTCCCATCTCCCCACACCGGTAACACTGTCGAGTTTCCCCCTCCTGGTGTACTCTTCTTGGACCCGCCTGGTTTCTGGCTCCCCCTGGAGCCGGGATAAGTCCTGACGTGGCTGGGTTCGAGACCTTGGGGTCCTTTGGACGGGTTCTTCCCATTTGTGGTGGGGCCGCACTCCTGGGGTCTTTTCGGGAAGCATTCAGCATCTCCGCTGTGGCCTGGTACTTTTCCACAGCTTCACGGTCAGATCAGCCGTGGTCAAGGCCTGTTGACTGATGAACCGTTTTGCCTCATAAGGCAGGGCGCGTGAGGTAACGATCCACCACAGCGGCCTCCACCACCGCCGCTGCTATATTCCTCTGCGGATCCAGCCATTTCCTTGCGATTCGGACAAGTTCATGCATCTGCGCCCGAGGAGGTTGGTCTGGTTGGAAGGTCCAGCTGTGAAAGCGCTGGGCCATACCAAACGTTAGTGAGTCCATATCTGCTGAGGATCTCAGCCTTCAGGGCATCATAGTCCGTAACCTGGTCAGGGCCCAGGTCCCGGACAGCATTCAGCGATTCCCCGGTTAGAAAGGGGGCTAACAGACCAACCCACTGTTGCTTGGGCCAGGCTTCCCTAGTGGCCGTGGCCTCAAATGCATGCAGGTATGCCTCAATGTCATCGGTAGCTCCCATCTTAGATATAAAGTCACTTGCCTTTATGGGGGCGGGTATTTTGGACAACCATCTGTCTCTGCAACTGCAATTCCTCTGCCTTCAGAAGGTTGGCTTTCTTTTGCTCCTCCAAGAGAGCCACGTTTGCTTGCATCTGGGCTTGCTGGCCAGCAACAAGGGCTTTCAATATGTCCTCCATTTCAGTCGTGGGGAGCCTACGGCCAACTTGGAAAACTGGGTGATCAAACCTTCGGTATCCTCTCTGACATGCACTATTAACGCTTGAGCGTGCCTGTATTCTCCACCATCTGTGATGTCACGAGAGGCTACACAGCTCTCAGCGGGATTGCTCAAGTAGTGCAAGGAGACCAGGTTCAACCAAAACAAGGATTTTATTAAAGGTCTTGGGAAACTAACGAAAGTATAACACAATTCTGTTCTCTGGTGGCTCTTTAGGGTTAACAGTTCAGGGATGTCTCTTCCACATCCAAAATCATAACTCTCCCTCGCTCAAATAACTTTTCCCCAGTCTTACTGTATTCCACGTTGCAGCTAGTGGCCAACCCAGCAAAACGTCCTTCCAAATGTCCCACACGTATTTCCACCGGTGCATATATCCAAAGGTGAGTATTTCCCCAAAGGTAAGTATCTCCAAATCCTTATATTCCTCCTGGAAGTGGACGTGCAGCACTCTTGTCCTCCAGAGAGCCCAGGTTGGAGACTGTGTCTCTTCACTTTCCAAACCTTCAGCTCATCAGCTCCTCATTTGTTTCAGCTGCGTGGGAAGATTGGCCATAGAGGGGTGGAGTTCCCAACCATACCAGCAGATGGAGCCATAGCTGTCTGGGTTTGCAGCCATCTCAGGGGATGTAACGTCCCTCCAGGACACAGCCTCTCGTGACATCACAACACCTAGAACAATCAGAGAGAGGAGAGGTGCGCCAACTACTGCATCTAATATGCAGAATATTCAGGGCCTGTACTCTTCACATTTTGTTTATAAAACAACAAATCCAGAATTGATTAAAAACATCAAGGGACAGGACATCATAATCCTACTGGAAACATGGTGTCGTGGAGACATAGATACTCAGTGTCCCTCAGGCTATAGAGAAAGTTTACTACCATCAATCAAATGTTAAATGGGGCCGAGACTCAGGAGGAATCATCATTTGGCATAAGCAGGACTTAGCACTGAATGAAATGAAAAAATTTACTAATCACATTTGGCTAAAACTGAACAAAGGTACAATCTATTGTGACATTGATGTATACATATGTGCAGCTTATGCTCCTCCTTCAGATTTATCATATTATGATTATCCGTTTTTAGACAATCTCCATACAGAAATCATTCAATTTCAGGCAGAGGGTAAAGTGCTTCTTTGTGGAGATTTCAATGCAAGAACAGGTTCTGAGCCTGACTACACAGATGCGGGAGGTAACCACCACATATTTGGACGACCCCTCCTTGAACAGTAGCCCAATTATAAATAATAGAAACAGTCCTGACCAAATACTGAACAAAAATGGGAAGGAGTAAGTGCATCTCTGCCGAGCCTTAGGCCTATACATGCTTAATGGTAGAATCAGAGGGGACTCTTTAGGTCAGTTTACTTACTGCTCAGCTCTTGGGACAAGTGTAGTCGATTATGCCATCACTGACATTGACCCCTCCTCCATTAGTGCATTCACTGTCAGACTACAGACACCATTGTCAGATCACAGTCAGATCAACGTGTTTCTGAAGAAATTAACCGGCAATATTCATTCAAAAAACCAGCCCAATAAACTCTACAGCATGAACCAATCGTACAGATGGGCTCAAAACAGTGCAGAGAGATTCATTGAAACATTGAACTCAAATGAAATGATGAACTCTATACAGTTTTTCAATTACTCACAACACCAATAAAGAAGGTGTCAATTCGGCTACTCAAATCAATTGCATTTTCCAAAAAAGCAGCATCGAAAGCAAATTTGAGAAAACCAAAGAAATGCAACATCAGAAACAAAAAACTAAATGTTTCTGAAAAATGGTTTGATAACGAATGTAAAACAATTATAAAACACCTAAGACAAATGTAAAATGAAAAACATAAGCAGCAAAAACAACCCAGATCTACGCTATGAATACTTTGAAACTCTGAAACAGTATAAACATACACTAAAAACGCAAGAAATTGAATTATACCAACAAGACACTTGATGAAATTGAAAGTGCAATTGACCAAAATCAGTTCTGGGACATGTGGAACAATTTAAGCACGACAAAGCCACAAGAATTAGCCATACAAGATGAAGGAATTTGGAAAACTTATTTTGATAATCTATACAAAAACATCCCACAAATAGACTTACAACAGAACCAATTAGAAATTCAAGAAAAATTTAACATCCTTGAATCAGTCATTAAAAACAACCTAAATCAATTAGATTACCCAATAACCCAACAAGAACTAAATGAAAAGCTCAAATCTATAAAATCAAAGAAGGCTTGTGGTCTAGATAACATCAGAAATAAAATGCTGAAAAACAGCACACCTGAGTTGCAAAATGCTGTGCTTAAATTGTTCAACATAGTTTTAACTTCTGGCTGCTTCCTGATGTCTGGAACCAGGGGCTCATCTCCCTGTCCACAAAAGTGGAGACAAATCAGACCCCAATAATTACAGGGAATTTGCATAAACAGCAACTTGGAAAAGGTTTGTAGCATTTTGAATTCAAGAATTCAAACCTTTCTTCAAGAAAAAAATGTAATAAGTAAATGTCAAATTGGCTTTCCCTAACCATCACACTACTGACCATATATACACCTTACACACACTAATTAATAAACACGTCCACCAAAAAAAAAGAGGGCAAAATCTTCGCTTGCTTTATTGAAAAAGCATTTGATTCTATTTGGCACGAAGGGCTATTCTACAAAATTCTCCAAAGTGGGCTTGGTGGTAAGGTGTATAACGTAATAAAATGTATGTACACAGAAAACAAGTGTGCAATAAAAATCAAAAACCAAAGAACATAATTATTTTCACAACGCTTCGAGATGTGAGACAAGGCTGCAGTTTGAGTCCAAATCTTTTCAACATTTATATAAATGAATTAGCAGACATGTTGGAAAAAACGGGCGAAGGAGCAATGGCTCCTCTTGCAGCCAAATATGTATTTGCCTGCCATAGCCTGAGGGACACTGAATAATAACATCTGCATAGTAAATAGTAACTTACTTATTATTATTGTTATTGCTATTATTGTTATTACCATTATTATTGTTTATCATTCCAAATAGTAGTGGTATGGGTGGTAATGATGGCAGTTTAATGATGGTGGTTGTAGTAGTGGTAGTAATGATGATGGTAGTTGTAGTACTGATGTAATGGTGAAGATGACCATTATTTAGTTATAAGTTAGTTATAGTTTCATTTTCCATATTTATATTTATTACATTTCTACTATTGACAATTACCATTTTATTGTTATTATTTTTGTATTTAATTTGTATTATTATTTACTACCATCTTATTTTATTATTTGTTATTGTTTATAATTTTATTATTGTATACATTGTTGCTTTGGCAATATTGACACAATGTTTTTCATGCCAATAAAGCAGCTTGAATTTGAGAGAGAGAGAGAGAGAGAGAGAGAGACAGAGAGAGGAGAGAGAGAGAGAGAGAGAGAGAGAGAGAGAGAGAGAGAGAGAGAGAGAGAGAGAGAGAGAGAGAGAGAGAGAGAGAGAGACAGAGGTTCTATCTGCAGCAGGATTCAATGTTCTTTCTGTGTGATGCTGAAATGAGCCTGGATTTGAATCAATTGCAATTTGGAAAATGTGACAGTTATTAGTAGGTAGAGATGGTCTCGATACACTGGGTACACTGAGTCTCCAAAGGTGTGGTTTGGGTATAGTCGGTTTCAAGGGGTCTGATTGTGGTCTGAAACTGGGTCTTGAGAGCTCTAGACAACTACAGACATGTGACCACCTTCTATTGAAGACCTTTGTTGGATGGTGTGACTGCTCCTACTTGGAACTGACTGTTAAGAAAACCAAGCATATGGCTATTGACGTCGACCAAGCATATGGCTATTGACTTCTACCAAGCATATGGCTATTGACTTCTGGAGGAGCTCACTGCCACCAATGAAGAATCTTATCAATGGTGAGCCAGTGGAGACCGTTGATCAGTACAAATATCTTGGCACTTTCCTTGACAGCACAACTACGTTTTTAGGCCGATGTGGATGCTCTCTGTGCAAAGGAAAATCGGCGCTTGTTCTTCCTGAGGAATCTCTGCAGTTTCAGAGTGGATAAGACGCTGACGACCATTTTCTACAGATTCTTCATTGAATCCATTTTAACATCCAACATGATCTGCTGGTTCGTTAATATAGACCTAAAGAGTAAGAACAGGTAACAGGTAGCAGTATCAGACACGATCCATTCTGAGGGACTCCCAGAATCCCCTGTTTGATTCATTTATTTTCCCTCAGAGCGCAGATACAGGCTCCGTAGGTTTAAAACTAGGTCACAACTCTCCTGCTGCTATCAGCTTTCTCAATAAGCTGTAGTAGTACTGTTTAGGTACAGACTGACCCTTTTCATGTCTGGTTTAGAGGTCTACATTTTCTTTCTCTGAACACTATTCAGTTTTGATTTCTATTTGCCATATATTTTTCAACTGTGCTGTGATTTTTCACAAAAGTTCTGAACCTTGCTATTCACATTGTTTCTACAGATTGGAAATTGAAAATATTTTTTTTGGCTAAAAGTATTATTATATTATTGATCGATTGACTATGACTTTTCAGATCACCCAGTAGTGCTATGTGCAGGGTTAGCTCCAGGTAAATATTGCAATTCTTCAGCCATTCCTGGACCTGTGACCAAAAACAAGCTACATATGGACAGTACCAAAACAAATGATCTAATGATTCTGTCTCTTCGCAGCAAAATCTGCAGAGCTGGGATGGTTGTATCCCCCATATATATAACATTCTATTGGTTGCAAGAATTTTCTATAATAATTTAAAATGAAAAACTAAGTTTTGTATCCGGCGTCGTTTTGTGTATCAGTTCATAAACCATGTGTCATAGAATCGGTACATCGAAAATCTCTTCCCAACTATTTTGAAATCTATATGGCACAGCTGTCAATGTTTTGGTCCTTAAATTAAACTGGTATACTTTTTTATTTATCACAGTTTTCTTTAAACAATTTCGGTCTTTAATTCAGGGCCGACAGACAAGTTCCTTACTTTCTCCCCCTTCCACACCTGCTATGCAACGTTTCCACAACAGCCTCTCTCGTCGAAGCAGAGGTCACAGAACTCAGAGAGAACAAGCTTCAAGAGGAGGACACTGTCCAGAAACTAAAAGAAGAGATTAAACAGTTCAGGGAGGAGAGCAGAGCATCTATTGCTAAATTATAAAGCAGAACGGACAAACTGAGTCAGACAAATTATGACCTCAGAGACCATCTGAGCACAACAAGAAAGGAGCTAGAACAAAGAGAGAGGTACATTGACCCCCTCAACCAGCAGCTAGTCAATATGTCCTCTGCATGTAGAGAACATGTCCACCAGCCTGGTACAACACAAGCAGAACCTGAGACCAGCATGGCCTCCACCACACAGCCTGATGACACTGCACCCGCCTACCAGTCTGCTCCAGCCCAGATCAGCCAACCAGCGTCCCAGTCTGCTCTAGCCCAGGTCAGCCTACCTGCTTCCCAGTCTGCTCCAGCACAGTGTGCTCCAGCCCAGGTCAACCTACCAGCCTCTAAGTCTGCTCCAGCCCAGGTCAGCCAACCAGCCTCCCAGTCTGCTCTAGCCCAGGTCAGCCAACTAGCCTCCCAGTCTGCTCCAGCCCAGGTCAGCCAACCAGCCTCCCAGTCTGCTCCAGCCCAGGTCAGCCAACCAGCCACCCAGTCTGCTCCAGGCCAGGTCAGCCAACCAGCCACCCAGTCTGCTCCAGCCCAGGTCAGCCAACCAGCCTCCCAGTCTGCTCCAGCCCAGGTCAGCCAACCAGCCACCCAGTCTGCTCCAGCCCAGGTCAGCCAACCAGTCTCCCAGTCTGCTCCACCCAGACAGTCACCCACAACTGCAATCCTTATTGATTCAAATGGGAAGTTCTTAGTCCAGGAAAGATTATTCCCTAGACACCAGGTGTATAAGTTCTGGTGTCCTACAACTGACAGTGCAATGCAGCTACTCAGTCAGACCAGGATTGACACCCCCGCCAACATCATCATCCACACTGGCACAAACGACCTTCATGCCAAAGGTGAAAATGTAGTGGCAGAACGGGCACAGGCTATGTTCCCAACAACCAATATAGTTGTGTCCACCCTCCTACCAAGAAAATACTTCCCAGGAAAGTTGATCGGAAAAATCAACAGATCACTGTGGACTGTGCCTCACTGCTCAACGTCAGAACGGCTCACCACCCCACTCTGACATGTGAACATTTATACGATAATGTACATCTTGATCAGGACAGTATCAGAACCTTTGCCAAGGACCTAAAGGATGCAACACTTGGCAGGGACCCACACACCCATCACCCCAGCAACAGAGCCCCCCCGTCCCACCTTCTGAAACAACAGTACCCCCACCATCCCCAGGAGAGAAGAGCCAGACACGGCTCCAGACCGAAGAGCCAGACACAGAGCCAGACACAATACTTATTTTCCACCATAATTTGCAAATAAATACATTAAAAATCCTACAATGTGATTTTCTGGATTTATTTTCTCATTTTGTCTGTCATAGTTGACGTGTACCTATGATGAAAATTACAGGCCTCTCTCATCTTTTTAAGTGGGAGAACTTGCACAATTGGTGGCTAACTAAATACTTTTCCCCCACTGTATGCATGTGTCTATACGTGTCATCATTTGGCATAAGCAGGACTTAGCACTGAATGAAATGAAAAAAGGTACTAGTCACATTTGGCTAAAACTGAACAAAGGTACAATCTATTGTGACATTGATGTATACATATGTGCAGCTTATGCTCCTCCTTCAGATTCATCATATTATGATTATCCGTTGTTAGACAATCTCCATACAGAAATCATTCAATTTCAGGCAGAGGGTAAAGTGCTTCTTTGTGGAGATTTCAATGCAAGAACAGGTTCTGAGCCCGTCTACACTGATGCGGGAGGTAACCACCACATACAGTGCCCTCCACAATTAAAAAACTTGAAATCATGTGTCCCACAATTATTGGCACCCCTGATGTTAATACTTTGTACAACCCCCTTTTGCCAACAAGACAGCACTTAATCTCCTCCTATAACATTTCACAAGATTGGAGAACACAGAGAGAGGGATCTTTGACCATTCTTCTTTGCACAATCTTTCTAGATCATCCAGTGTCCTGGGTCCTCTCTTATGCACTCTCCTCTTTAGCTCGCCCCACAGGTTTTCGATTGGGTTGAGGTCTGGGGACTGAGATGGCCATGGGAGGACCTTGAGTTTGTGACTGCTGAACCATTTTTGTGTAGATTTTGCCACATGTTTTGGATCATTATCCTGCTGAAAGACCCAATGACGACCCATCTTCAGCTTTCTGGCAGAGGCCATCAGGTTTTTATTTAAAATGTCCTGGTAGTTCAAAGCGTTCATAATGCCATGCACCCTAACAAGGTTCCCAGGGCCTTTGGAAGAGAAACAGGCTCACAGCATCACAGATCCTCCACCATACTTCACGGTGGGCATGAGGTGCTTTTTCGGCATACTCATCTTTTGTTTTACGCCAGACCCACTTAGAGTGTTTGTTGCCAAAAAGCTCAATCTTAGTCTCATCTGACGAAAGCACACAATCCCAGTTGAAGTCCCAGTGCCGCTTAGCAAACTCCAGACGTTTACGTTTGTGAGTGTTAGTGAGAAAAGGCTTTTTCCTTGCATGCCTCCCA